>NC_080550.1:25697504-25744222 GCF_028640845.1 Ahaetulla prasina | reverse complement strand
TTCTAATTGACCCGTCCGACTTGATTGGGGTGACGATTGGCGTCTCCCACTTTGCGTGATCGACTGGCACCAAAACCCCCTGATTTATGAGCTTGTCCAGCTCCTTATCAATTTTTGGTTTTAGGGCAAAAGGGACTCTCCTCGCCTTAAGCCTAATGGGGGCTACCTGGGGGTCTAAGTTGAAGGAAATAGGGGTCCCCTTGTACTTGCCCAGGCAGTCCTTGAAGACATCTTCGAACTCGTTAAAGAGAATGTCTTTCAGGTTGCAGTCACTTCTGTAGATGCCAGTCACTCCCATGCCCAGGGCACGAAACCAGTCTAGTCCCAACAGACTGGGCAGAGTTCCTTCGACGATCGTGATGGGCAGGGTCTTTTTGTGAGGGCCGTACTCGACTCGGACGGAGGTGGTCCCTCGAACAGGGATGCGATTCCCCTGGTAGTCGTGCACTCGTGGCGCTGTGCTTGCAGGTGGCGCTGACGGACGGCAGCGACTTCGCCAGGGTGTCCCAGGACATGATGGTGATCGCTGATCCCGTGTCTACTTCAAGCCTGCACCGTACTCCCTCGATCTTGGGCTTTGAAAATCTTCTTTTCCACTTTGGTTGGAGCGGCCTATAATGACAGTCGTTTGGTTAGACTTGGCGCCTTTCTTGTTTGAACCAATCGCGGGCCGCCTTTCGGTTCAGCGTCTGATTGGCGATTTGAATTTTCGGCGGGAAGGTTGGGCCGCTCTGCAAACCTGAGCTAAGTGTCCTTTCTTCCCACACCGCCGCATGTTGCGTCTTTAAACCTGCAGCGTTGGCGCTGATGCTGCCCTCCAGCTTCCGCGTCACGGTCCTCAGTGTCGCGTTTCTCGGTCCGGCAGACCCTTCCTCATCCTCGCCCTCACCTTCGGATTCGGACTGAATCTCCTCCTGGTGTACTGGCGTTGGCTTTGCGCTTCGCCTTTGGATTGAAGAGGCTTTTGCAGAGTCTCTGCTGCTTTAGTAGACATTTCGTGCTCTGGCTCGTCCAGGCGGTGGCTAGTGTCAGGTTGCTCCTGGCTAGCAGTCGCCGCCCGTGGCGGATGTCCTTGACCCCTCGGATGAGTTGCTCGAGTAGCACTTCGTCTAAGTCTCGGTATCCGAGTCCTTGGGCGCTCTTCTTAGCGGCCATGTAGTCACCGATGGACTCGCCCTCCATCTGTCTCGTTCTCCGAATTCAAACCGCTGCGTATTTGGGCGGCGAGCGAAATGGTTCTTCAGCAAAGTCTGCAGAGTCGGCCACGATACCGATTGTATCGGCGTTGGCTCTGCCAGGGCTTCCGCAATCTCGATTACCTCCGGCCCGCAATGGCTTAGGAAGTAAGCCCGTTTGCGGTTATCAGGGATCCCCTGTAGTTCGTTGGCTTCTAGAAAGCTTTCGAAACGGGTCATATGTTCCCCATTTCTCCTTGCCCGGGTTGTACGGTGCGGGTGGCGTGTTTGCCATTTCCGCGTTTCTGCCCTGAGTTTGCTGGGTTCGGGACTAGCGTGCTTCAGCTCGGTTCTGGTTCTCCTTAGCCTCGAGATCCCACCTTCGTCGCCAATGTTAAGTTCGGGAAGTAACGAGGCTGGAGACCAGGGTAGTGACAACAGCTCTTTAATATAGGGTGAACCCAGCAACAGGCTGGGGGAAAAACCTCTCCTTTTATACAGTTCTGCTGGAGGCTTCGTCCAATCAGCAACGTGCTGATTTCCCGCTCAAATATTTAAAGGCACAACTGTTAATACATAACAGTGACTGTCACTCTTTTCAGTGTCATTTGTAACTTTGGTCCCTAAACAAATGGTTGTCAGTCGAGGGTCAAACCCAATGCCCGTTCTATTTTTTCCCACCTGAACTGACACAGGATCAGATCTCGGGAGGCTGAACTGGTTTCCTGAGCACCAGTAATGGTGTGTTGAGGGAGCCAGGAGGAAAATCCTCCTAAATTTAGGGGTCCTGCTGGCTGGAATTATGCAAAAGCAGGAAGAAGGGTAAAGAATAACGTTTTATAAAAATGACATTGTTTTATTGCATTTAAAACTGCTCAGAACAACCAATTTTGCCCCAGATTTGAGCAAAAGGACAGATTCTGGTGGGCATCATTTGCTGCCTTCGTGTCTGTGTAACAGTCATTCAGGATTTATTTTGGGTTGATGTTCTTGCCTCTTCAGATACATTCTCCACCTTCTCATGGTCTCTGTTTTACCTCCATTCTTCCAGATATGCATTTCTAACAGCATAACAATGTTCATACTCAATCTGCCAAGAACTTTCTGTGGAAATTTCCACTTCCATAGATTGATCCTGCCCCAGCTGGAAAGAATAGTCTCCATTTATTGCAGATGGCATGGCCAGAGTTTTATTAATTACATGAGCAGCTGGATGGATTTGTTCTTGCACCATCCAGATTTCTCTTGAAGACATTGGAAATGTTCAGATGATGTACCTATCCTTGCTTGTCCAACTGTCAGCCCTCGAAGACAGAAGCTGCTCAGTGTGGACTTCAAGAGCCCTCCCTTTCTTTCAACCCTCCTTCTCCTCCTTTCAGGAGGGAAAAGCCAGCCTTTGTCTTACACTTGTGGGCCAGTCAGATTCAAGGACTGGGAAATTCACCGGCATTCCTCCCTCCACAGTTTCTCATCACAACACTTTATTTGCTTTTAGGTGGGGTGGGCAGCATTTGCTGCCACTGGAGCCCTGAGTGCAGGATTTCAAAAATGTAGATAATGCAGGGCTTAATTGTCTTCTCACAATACAAATGTTTGAGGAACCATAGTATCATACTTCCTGAAATATCCATCTGGTTCTGTTAATTTCTTAAAGGCCTGGATAAATGGAGGCTCTGATTGGGAAGATGGTTTAATGATGAAAAGAACCACCAATACATGGTTCTTGCAGCAAAACATGGAGTTGAGTGGGTGGTTTTATACAACTCTCTTGGGCTTTGACTTAAATTTCTGTTCCTGTACAAGAACATGCATTCTACTGGCTGTTGTCATACTCCCAATGTAGGAGTCAAATAGCTAGCTCTGTAGGTTGTCTGAGCTCCCAGGTTTGGTTGAAGTTTCTGAGGGTGATGCAATGTCCATAGATTGTGCAAGATAGTGATCTCTGTGTTTTAGTGGGTTAATCCTTATTACGTCCTGAAGGGTCATCTCTTAAGCCCTTCACCCTGGAGCTGAAGGTCTTGTTTTAGATAGGTGCCCAGTCTTTCTTAAAGCAAAATATCTGCTCAGGAGTTGGGGCCTATTTCTGTCTCCTTAAGATTTTTTTTCGCTTTTGAAATATTTTATGCTTGTCTTTAAAACATTCCTCAAAGTATTTTATTCTTCTAGGAAGGGTGTGCTTACAATAGAGTTGAAGGGACTGAAAAGGTCACCTAGTTTAATCTTTGTGTCACTGCTGACCTTCCATTTCTACAAAAGCCTCCTGCAGGACAATTCCATGTATGACATGAGAGTCTGTTCTTCTGACTTGGCTTGTACAGTCAAGCCATCCTCCTCATGCCTAGCCAGAACCTGCTTCCTTCCAGTACCATACTAAATCATGTAATTTATGATTGGTGGCTCTTGTGGCCTTATCAATAAGGTAAAATAAACTACAGTACATAGTCTAATTTTGAAATAAGAAAGGAGGAATTAAAGATAAAGTAAAAGTGTGTTAATATAGAGACGTAATCAGAAAACAGCGGTCTCTTTGCAGGCTCAATTTCCACATTGTTCAATGTCATTTTCACTCTTTAGTTGTAAACTAGCATATACACACTAGAGAGGAAACATGAAGATCTGGATTCAAATTCCACTGAGCTGCTCTTTCCAAAGGGATGCTAAGCTATTTAAGCCAAAGCATTCAATTGACAGTCAAATGAAATATGAGAAATATTTTCAGTGGCTGGATATACACGTACAGGTTGTCTCAAAATGTGACACGGTAGAAGCATCCCTATTTGGCCATGAAGTCCAATAACTCGAATCTTGCTCTTGAATAGGCCCTTCTTAAAGACTGTGTCGGATTCAGTGGCAAGTATTGTTCTGAATAAAAGAACACTTTTATTCTTGACCAACCAATTTAGAGATCTCTTTTCAGCCAAGAATTCCACATCAGTTTGATATTGAAGACTCTTGGTTTAAAAATGTCTGTTGCGTGGGAGTCCAATTGAGAGCGGATGCTGGATAGAAAACTGGGCCACACTCATTTTGGGAAGACTATCAGGGCTCCTTGAATGGATCATCTGCCTCTCAACTATGTGACAATCTTAGTTATTAGACTGCTATGTAAGGAATTAATACTTTTTTCTGCTCTGATCACAAAGGCAGGTGGGTTCTTATCCATTCTTAGGATACATCTTAAAAATGGCCTGTATTTGTTCAAGTGGGGCAGCTTTATTCAGCCCCCACATTTCTTGCCCATAGGGCAGCACTGGGACTATTTCTGTCCTGAATACTTTCAATATGGGCCGGTGAATAGCGCAGGCTGGTAAAGCCTGTTATTAAGAACACAAAGCCTGCAATTACTGCAGGTTCAAGCCCGGCCCAAGGTTGACTCAGCCTTCCATCCTTAAGGTAGGTAAAATGAGGACCCAGATTGTTGGGGGGGGGGCAATAAGTTGACTTTGTAAAAAATATACAAATAGAATGAGACTATTGCCTTATACACTGTAAGCCGCCCTGAGTCTTCGGAGAAGGGCGGGGTATAAATGTAAACAAAAAAAAAATAAAAAAAATATAGGGATCAAGGTACTTGGGTAATTGTAGTTGTATAATCTTTTAATACGGACCTCGGCCCTTGCTATGCTTCTTTTAAAATGATTTAACTGCAACCCGGTTTTGGTAAAACCACTCCTAACTAGGTAAAAAAAATCATTTATTCAATAGGCTCCCCATTTATCTGCCAGTTATATTTCATACTTTTTTTTTGCTAAATATTTTTTTTTGTTGAAGTTTAAAGAATTAAGTAGGTATTTAGCTTCTGCAGCAGTCTTCCCAAGCCTGTTTGGAAGTGGGCCATTAGAACTATGTCACTGGCATATAAAAGGGTATTAATAAAATTATCATGGATCTTTGGCATATGAGTGTCTGCAGCATACAGGAATCCTGGTAGATAATTGATATAGAAATTAAAAAGCATTGGGGCTAGAATACAACCCTGTCTGACACGGTTACGAGAGGGGGATACTCTTTCTTAGAGAGCCATTTACGCCTGTGCAGACTTTCCAACGGGTGTTTGGGCAGAGGGTCTTGGCCAAAGAATAGAATAGAATAGAATAGAATAGAATAGAATAGAATAGAATAGAATAGAATAGAATAGAATAGAATTTTATTGGCCAAGTGTGATTGGACACACAAGGAATTTGTCTTCGGTGCATAGGCTCTCAGTGTACATAAAAGAAAAAATACCTTCATCAAGGTACAACATTTACAACGTAAGAGTCCGGGTTTTAACATTTAAAACATAAGAGTCCGGGTCCCATATTTAAATTGGCCAATTTCATCCACAGAATGTTTCTATTTATAGAATCAAAAGCCGCCCTGAGATCTAAAAATGCGGTAATGGAAAGAAATCTCTTAGTGGAGGAACATGCCAGATTCAGAGCAGAGCGTTCTTCCACAATAGGAAAATGTCTCATTTCATGCCACCTCGTAACAACACAATTAACAAATGGTAAGAACCGGCTTCCTTCTGGGTTCATGTCCAGAAGCAACGGAGGATAATTTCACTCCCTCTTGTGTGCCTCTCAGACACTTGAAGTCTGTCATGATCTGCTCACTTGACCATTTCACTTAAGGGGTTTTAAGCCGGTCTTCGACCATTTTAGTTGATGGCCTTGTTAAATATTTGTTTTTAAATTCTTTTAAATTTGCTATTTATTCGTTGTATTTTAAGATGGCTGTACACCGCCCTGAGTCCTTCGGGAGAAGGGCGGTATAAAAATTTAATTATAAAATTATAAATAAAAAATAAATAAATCTCCTCTCCTCTGCCTCCCCTCAGGCTGAAGAGATGTCCTTTAACTCTCCTGGCTGATCTTCTGGGCCCTCTTTCCACTCTCTCAGAAGCCTTCTTCTGCTACTGTGCAACCAAAACTGCAATTCTCTCTCTCTGTGCGTGTGTGTCTGGGCAGTGCATCCTGGAGCTGGGCCCTCAGCACCTGCCTCCCCTTCTTCCTCCAGGGACTTGGCCATGATCAGCCAGGGCTCCAGTTCCTTTCCAGAGAAGAATCCTCCCCAGAGACTTCCAGTCCTATACAAATTGCAAAAACGCCTTGCTATCTCCGAGTGATCAAAGGGCAAGAGAAAGAGTTACGGCCCAAACTGGTGACCTCCATGTCAGAATCCGAATTGGGAGCCACATGGGTACCACTCTCTTTCCAAGTTGGTTGAAACCTTAAGAGCTGCGTTTGTGCACCTGGTCAGCTTGGCCTGCTGTATGAGCCGAGGGCATTTGCTTAGTTTTACAGAATGGGATTGAATTCAGTAATTAAGTTAAGTATGTTGAGACTCTAGAAAGAGTGCAGAGAAGAGCAACAAAGATGATTAGGGGACTTGGTTTCAATATGAGCAACTACGTGCTAGATGGAAGGAAGATCAGAAAATTGGTATAGAGCAGAACGAGGGAAATTTGGTAAAGCAAATTAGAAATCAGTCTCAGGAGCATATAAAGAGATTGTATAATGTGTTACTTGAAATAGATTCTGAAAGGGACTTGGTAAAGGACTGTATGATAAAGTGGGCACAACATTTTCAGAGCCAATATTGGAAACATTTGGGTTAGAAATGTTAAATTCATGAGCACAGAATCTGAGGGAAAATTTTTATAAAATGTTTTATAGATGGCACTTAGATCCTAAGAAATTATCGTGTATGTACCCAGATATGCAAGCAAAATGTTGGAGATGTAATTGTGATGATGCTACATATTTTCATATTTGGTGGACTTGTAAGGATATAAAGGCCTTTTGGATAAAAATTTGGTGGATTTTACAAAATGTTTTGAAAAAGAAGATAAAGTTCCTGCCGCAATTTTTTTTGTTGGGAATTATTACGGACTGTACAGTAATTGAGACTAAATTGATTTTAAATCTAATAACAGCAGCAAGATTACTAGTAGGACAATACTGGAAGAAAAAAGAACTACCTACAATAGAAGAATGGATATTGAAAGTTGCCAATTTGGCTGAGATGGCGAAGATATCAGCCTTTTTGAAAGATAATACGCAAGAAAGATACTTAAAGGAATGGGAAAAATGGACTGACTATATTCAAAGTAGATATCAGACTAAGAGTTATCAGACTGTTTTTGAATTATTATTGTTAAGTTCGGGAAGTAACGAGGCTGGAGACCAGGGTAGTGACAACAGCTCTTTAATATAGGGTGAACCCAGCAACAGGCTGGGGCAAAAACCTCTCCTTTTATACAGTTCTGCTGGAGGCTTCGTCCAATCAGCAACGTGCTGATTTCCCGCTCAAATATTTAAAGGCACAACTGTTAATACATAACACTCCTCCCCTCCCAGAAAACACTTGGTCTTATTTACATATTTATTTTTCGACGTAGTCACGCAAATAACCTGGGCGTCTCCTAGTTCTTTCTGACCTGCGCGGTTCAGTTCTGGGTGGTGTTTTGAGCTGGTCGGAGGGGCTGTTTTCTCCTCCCAGCTCTTTCTCTAGGCCATCGGGCTCTGGATTATTGGCCGACTCTTTTTCTTGGCCATCCGGCCTTGGATTAATTTTGGAATTTTCCTTGCTGTTTCCCTCGGGGACCTGATGGCGTCGCTGGAACTCTGGGACCTCAGCTAAGTCTTGCGCCTCCCCCGGGTCATTGTCGGCTGTGGATTCAAAGTGGTATTGGTCATTACCTGTCTCTGTTGGTTTGGTTTGGCCAGTTATTCGTTTCCTTAATTGATCTATGTGGCGCCGCCACATTCGGTTATCTGGTAGCTCTACCACGTACGATTTTGGCCCTGTTACTTTTGTTACTTGTCCGGCGACCCAACTCGGGCCATCCCCATAGTTTCGGGCCCACACCCGGTCGCCTATGCTCATTTCCCTTGTTTTTTCTAGCTCCCCTTGTAACCCTCGGGTGTGTAATGGGGTTCAAGCAGTCAAGTGGGCACGGGTTTCGTCCCATTAGCAATTCGGCTGGGCTTTTCCCGTGGCTGTGCTTGGGGTTCTGTGCTGGGCGGCTAGGAAAAGTCTATTTTTGTTTGCCAGTCACCTGGCTTGAGCCTGGACAATGCCTCCTTAGCGCTCCGGACGGAGCGCTCTGCAAAACCATTCGGCGCAGGGTGGAAAGGTGCAGAGGGCATGTCGGATGCCTTCCTCTGCCAGGTACTCTTCAAACTGGGCTGCCGTGGTGGGGCCCATTGTCGGACACCAGAGTGTCCGGCAACCCGTGAGTTGCGAATAGGTGGCGCAGGGTTGCGATTACTGCTTCGGCTGTGGTGGACTTCATAAGTATGATCTCTAACCATTTGGAAAATGCGTCCACCACCACTAGGAACGTTTGGCGTGAAAGGGCCAGCAAAGTCAATGTGGATTCTTGACCAAGGCCCTTGGGGCTTTTCCCATTCTCTGACTGGGGCTGTTGGGGTAGCGGTCTGGACTCTTGGCAAGCTTGGCATTTCCCTACCCTCTCAGCAATCTCTGCGTCCATGGTGGCCACCATACATAGCTTCTAGCTAACCCCTTCATCCTCACGATGCCTGGGTGACCCTCGTGGAGAGGTCCAATACCTTGCCCCTTAACTTACAGGAATTATTACACGATCACCCCATAACAGGCACCCCTTGAGCCGAGAGCTCATCACGTTTCTTAACAAATTCTTTGAACCGTTGCCCGCGCGCGGCACCCTCTCTGTACCCAACCGAGTACAGTCCTTAACACAATGTCCGGTATGATGCCCGAGCCACTTCCTTTGATGTGACTGGGCCAGAGTCCAACGAGTCAATAAGGAGGATGGGTGTCCCGGAGTGGGGTCTTGATCGCCCCTGGCAGTGGGCATCGGCTCAATGCGTCATGCCCCACTTCTTTTCCGGGTCGATGCTGCAGCTTGTGCGAATGGCGGCTAAAATATAGTCCATCGAGTCAAGCGTGGCGAAAGTGCCACAGGCGTTGGCGATCGCCAGCCAGTAATCCCAGTAACGGTCTGTGGTCAGTCACGATTTCAAAATTCCGCCCAAAGACATACTCATGGAATTTTTGACCCTGATACAATGGCTAATGCTTCTTTGTCTAATTGGCTGTAGTTCCTCTCTGGGAGGACATCGTTCTAGAGTAGAAGCTATAGGGGCTTCTGTGCCGTTTGGAAGTCTATGGCTGAGTACAGCCCCACCCCATAAGGGGACGCATGAAACCAGCACTAGGGGTAGTGAGTCGTGATATTGGATGAGCAGGCTATCACTTGAGAGCAGGTTCTTTACTGCTTCAAAAGCCCTATTTTCTGACTTTCCCCAAGACCAAACAGTATTTTTCCTAAGAGCCTATGCAGCGGTTCCATAGCAGTTGCTTTGTTCTTCAAAAGACGCGTAAAATTAACCAATCCAGGAATGCCTGCAGCTCTGCTTTGTTTTTGGGCGCTGGAGCCTTCCTAATTGCCTTAACTTGCTCTCAGTAGGGTGAATTCCTTTCTTGTCTATCCGGTAGCCCAAGAAATCGACCGATTCGACCCTATCTGACATTTATTTGTCTTGACTTTTAATCCGGCTGTCCGGAAAATGCTCAAGACCTTTCTTAACCGCTCCCCAATTCCTCCATGTTTTCCCTGAAATTAGGACATCATCGGTAGGAACTACCCTGGGAGCCCTTGCAGTAGTCGTTCCATCAGGTTTTGGAACAGCCCTGGTGCCACACTAACCCCAAATTGCAATCGGGTGCATTTGAATGCCCCCTGTGCGTCACAATCGTTTGGGCTTGACTGTCGGGCGTCTACTGGCAGTTGTTGGTAGGCTTGGGCCAAGTCTAACTTTGCAAAGACTTGCCCTTGCCCCAAGTGCAATAAATGTTGCACTACGGGAACCGGGTAGCGCTTTTCTGTAAGGCTTTGTTAAGCGTCGCCTTGTAGTCAGCGCAAATTCTAATTGACCCGTCCGATTTGATGGGGTGACGATTGGCGTCTCCCACTTTGTGATCGACTGAACCCCTGATTTATGAGCTTGTCCAGCTCCTTATCAATTTTGGTTTTAGGGCAAAGGACTCTCCTCGCCTTAAGCCTAATGGGGGCTACCTGGGGTCTAAGTTGAAGGAAATAGGGGTCCCCTTGTACTTGCCCAGGCAGTCCTTGAAGACATCTTGAACTCGTTAAAGAGAATGTCTTTCAAATTGCAGTCACTTCTGTAGATGCCAGTCACTCCCATGCCCAGGGCACGAAACCAGTCTAGTCCCAACAGACTGGGCAGAGTTCCTTCGACGATCGTGATGGGCAGGGTCTTTTGTGAGGGCGTGCGACTCGGACGGAGGTGGTCCCTCGAACAGGGATGCGATTCCCTGGTAGTCGTGCACTCGTAGCCGCTGTGCTTGCAGATGGCGCTTGACGGACGGCAGCGACGCCAGTGTCCCAGGACATGATGGTGATCGCTGATCCCGTGTCCACTTCAAGCCTGCACCGTACTCCCTCGATCTTGGGCTTTGTGAAAATCTTCTTTCCACTTTGGTTGAGGCGCCTATAATGACAGTCGTTTGGTTAGACTTGCGCCTTTCTTGTTTGAACCAATCGCGGGCCGCCTTTCCGGTTCCAGCGTTTGATTGGCGATTTGAATTTTCGGCGGGAAGGTTGGGCGCTCTGCAAACCTGAGCTAAGTGTCCTTTCTTCCCACACCGCCGCATGTTGCGTCTTTAAACCTGCAGCGTTGGCGCTGATGCTGCCCTCCGCAGCTTCCGCACTCGTCACGGTCCTCAGTGTCGCGTTTCTCGGTCCGGCAGACCCCTTCCTCATCCTCGCCCTCACCTTCGGATTCGGACTGAATCTCCTCCTGGTGTACTGGCGTTGGCTTTGCGCTCGTCTTGGATTGAAGAGGCTTTTGCAGAGTCTCTGCTGCTTTAGTAGACATTTCGTGTGCTCTGGCCTCGTCCAGAGCGGTGGCTAGTCAGGTTGCTCCTGGCTAGCAGTCGTCGCCGTGGCGGATGTCCTTGACCCCTCGGATGAGTTGCTCGAGTAGCACCTCGTCTAAGTCTCGGTATCCGCAGTCCTTGGGCGCTCTTCTTGGCGGCCATGTAGTCACCGATGGACTCGCCCTCCATCTGTCTCGTTCTCCGAATTCAAACCGCTGCACGTATTTGGGCGGGCGTCGGTGCGAAATGGTTCTTCAGCAAAGTCTGCAGAGTCGGCCACGATACCGATTGTATCGGCGTTGGCTCTGCCAGGGCTTCCGCAATCTCGATTACCTCCGGGCCGCAATGGCTTAGGAAATAAGCCCGTTTGCGGTTATCAGGATCCTGTAGTTCGTTGGCTTCTAGAAAGCTTTAAAGCGGGTCATATATGTTCCCCATTTCTCCTTGCCGGGTTGTGCAGTGCGGGTGGCGTGTTTGCCATTTCCGCGTTTCTGCCCTGAGTTTGCTGGGTTCGGGACTAGCGTGCTTCAGCTCGGTTCTGGTTCTCCTTAGCCTCGAAATCCCATCCTCGTCGCCAATGTTAAGTTCGGGAAGTAACGAGGCTGGAGACCAGGGTAGTGACAACAGCTCTTTAATATAGGGTGAACCCAGCAACAGGCTGGGGCAAAAACCTCTCCTTTTATACAGTTCTGCTGGAGGCTTCGTCCAATCAGCAACGTGCTGATTTCCCGCTCAAATATTTAAAGGCACAACTGTTAATACATAACAATTATGATGTATTATTTTTGATTGTTTTCGGGGGAAGTTAGGAATTGATGATTGTAGGGGTATAATTAAGTTGGGACGAAATTTTTTTAGCATATGTTTGTTTTATTTTTAACTATACCTTGTGCTCGTTCCGGGAAGTCGGGGGGGGGGTTGTGAAGGGAGAGGGGAGGGGAGGTGTGGGGAAAGGGGAAAAAATTTTTTCTGTAAAACCTTTTGAATAAAAAAAAAAAGATGATTAGGGGACTGGAGGCTAAAACATATGAAGAACGGTTGCAGGAACTGGGTATGTCTAGTTTAATGAAAAGAAGGACTAGGGGAGACATGATAGCTGTGTTCCAATATCTCAGGGGTTGCCACAAAGAAGAGGGAGTCGGGCTGTTCTCCAAAGCACCTGAGGGTAGAACAAGAAGCAATGGGTGGAAACTCATCAAGGAGAGAAGTAACTTAGAACTAGAGAAATTTCCTGACAGTTAGAACAATTAATCAGTGGAACAACTTGCCTACAGAAGTTGTGAATGCTCCAACACTGGAAGGTTTTAAGAAGAGATTGACAACCATTTGTCTGAAATGGTGTAGGGTTTCCTGCCTGGGCAGGGGATTGGGCTAGAAGACCTCTAAGGTCCCTTCCAACTCTGATGTTTTTTATTATTATTATTATTATTATTATTATTATTATTATTATTATTATTATTATTATTATTATCATCATCATCTTCATCAAACCCAAGTAAGAGAATTTATGGCCTGGGTAGCGCAGGTTGCAAACTCACCCAGCTGGCAGCTGTTGCAGCAGCTCAGGAGAGGCTAAAAGCATCCAAGCCTTCCAACCACCAAATGGGAAACTGAGGCTGGCTGCCCAAGGCTAAGAGGCAGTGAGAAACTCCCTCGCCTCTTGGGCAGGTGAGCGGGAGCCCCCAGGCCTTGGGTTGGCACATCTGGCCAGCAGTCATAGAGCTTGCCCGTTCCTGGCAGGAGGGAGAAAAAGCAGCTGCCCTGACGGGGTCTGTTATACAGAGACCATGCCCCCTAAAATGTGAGTGGGGAGGTCTGGAAAAAGGCTGCCAGGACTGATGGGGCCACAACTCCCCATCACTTTTGGACTTCCCTAGGCAGCTGAGGAAAGCAAGGGACCCAAGTAAGGCGGAGATCGAGTGGAGTGGCCTGCCCCAGCTCTCCAGATGGCCCCTGAAGGACTGCCAGACTGACCCCTCAGCTGGCTGGCCTAAGCTGTCCTCACCATCCCCTTCATGGGTAGGCTGGCTCAACAGGCCTCCGAGGACCCCAAAGGGAAGGCTGGACTGGTCCTCTACTCACCGTCCGAGGAGGAGGAGGAGGAGCTTCCTCTTGGGAAAGGCAGCCAGCTCGAGGACATGCAGAAGAAAAAGCAGCTTACACAAAGCGTCAGCACAAATGACTTTTATTGACAGCCTGTGAATGATGACCATTTGCGTGTTTATGCGTGTTACATGGATCAGTTCTTCCAGCCTCCCCAATCAGCAGACAAGCTGCTGGATTCAGTGCACAGAAAATGCTTCTCCTCAACCTGGCTGCTCTCCCTAATGCGCCAAATATCAACCGCAGCAGATCCGGATGGCAGCCCCCAGGAGAGGGAGGGGCTGTAGGAGGCAGTCCTTCTCCAAGGCCCTCTCGGCCTTAAACAGGAGGCTTCCAGTGGATGTTTGATGGTACAAGGAAGGAAGAGAGGGAAGGAAGACAGCCAGGCCCGGCTTGTCAGGGCGGCCACTGCAGCCCGCCTGCTCCCTAAAGGCCAGCCACAGCCAGGCACAGAAGGAAGGCAAGGTGATGGTTTGTGTGTGGATGGACAGATGGCCAGAGAAATGCAACACAGCCTGAGCACATCTGGGTGGAAAGCTGCAGCCAGGCGGTGTCTCAGAAATTCTTTTAGCAGCTGCAGCCTCGCTGACCTGCTCCCACAAAGGTCTCATCTTTGGCAGGAAGCCCGTCGGGGGTTCCCCCCCCCCCATGTAGAATATGCTGGGCTGGCGGTTCCTTCCATCTGCCACTGCCCAAGGACCTTCTCCCCTCCCCCAAAGAGGGGCAGTCAGAGTTTCATTGCTTCAAGTGGATTTGGTGGCCATTCAAGTCCCTGAACACAGGTCAATGGCTAACAGATCCAGAAAAAAGATCCTTTTTCTCCCACCACCCTGTTCCTTGTTTGCTGGATGGCTGCCCTCAGGATGAACCCAAAGACCCCTCCTCGTGGAGAGCTACATCTAGCACCTCCCAAGGGTACAAGTCAGGCTTAAGAAGCCAGCAGTGGGCCTGGCCTGGGGGCCTGCCAAGGAGCAGGAAGACAAGGGAAGGCTGGAAGGGGTGGCCTAGAGCTGGGTGGTCACCAACCAGACCTTGGCTGAAGCCTCTGTTCCGCCTGAGCCCCGTCTCTAGGGGTTCAAGCAGAGTAAATATCAGTAGGAATAGAAATATTATTACAGTAGAAAGAAATACTCCACGCTTAGCTTTGTAACCAAAGAGGCTCTGGGAAAAAAAAATGTACAAAAATAGATCAAGGTTTTCAGGATGTCAGCCCCTCCCTCCACCTTTGGCCGACCGGCCACTGATGATACCCACTGCTGGCCAAGACCAGCTGCTGCAAATGGCATGAGGGGATCTCCCTGCCTCCAGCAGATCCAAACATGTCTCTGGAACACGTGTAGAAGATCTACAGATCCCAAACAGTGAGGCCTGCCCCTGGATCCCCGTGGATGGAGGACCTCAGAGAAAGAGCTACAGGATTCATCTCCAGCAGCAACTTAGGAAAAAGCTACGCCTGGCCAGCCGCCTCTCTTCTCCTTGCTCAACCAGACCAACAATCCCTCCAGCCAGAAGTGGCTCAGCCTTCAGCATCGCCATTGGGCTGCAGCCCCACATGTGGGCCCCTGAACCTCCCCTGCCACGGGTCAGAGTCTCTGCAAGCCCCAGGGTGCCCCCCAGCCAGATGGCCGTGTTACCAGGAGGGTGCAGAAGGAGAGGAGCCTTTTCCTGGCCCTGCCCCACAGCAGCTCTCCGGCTTCAGACCCACTCCTGCAGGGACCGCTTGCAGTAGAGCAGCATGTGGGGCTGGCCCTTCCGCTGCAGCTGCACAATGACGTAGACCAGGCCCAGGACGCAGAGCAGCAGAAACAGCAGCACCACAGCCATGACGATGCTCAGCGTCAGTGGGTAATCATTAATGTGCACCACAATGTCCACGTCCCCAGCCCCCTCCCCCCCACGCCCCCCACTCTCCTTCTCCACGACAGATTCCTCCTCTTCCTCCGGGCCTGGGTGGGGGGCTGCAGTGTCCTCCTCCGTTTCCTTATCCTGCCGGGGCTTGAAGGGGGGCCTTCCTGTGTCAGGCCAGCGATGGCCGGGGTCCGGCTCCACAGCCACCTCCTCCTGGCAGCCCATGAAGTCCCGCAGGATGGACTTGGGATAGCCGGGCTCCGTTTTCAGCCGCTCGTTGTCAAACTTCCAGTACAACCTGCCCTTATAGAAATATGTGTAGGCTGGAAGACAGCAGGAGGGCAATTGGTCAGGAAGGCCTCCAAGCCCTCCCCTCCCCTCCCCTCCCCACTGCAGCTGCAAGGCTCTTGGGGTTTCGTGGGGTGCACAGCTCTGCACAAAAAAATCCCCTGGACCGAATGTATTTTGCAAAGCACCCCCGACCTCTGGGAAGGCTGTCCTAGCAGCGGCTTCAGCAGGGCCTTTGCCCTTGAGAGGGAGGGCAGCAGGAGGAGGGGGAGGGGGGTCAAGGCAGGGAGGCAAGCAGTGGTGCTTTGTCTGAAGGCCTCCATTGCCTGTGTTCACCAAGGTGCAGCCAAGACAGAAGGACCACACCCTGCATTGGGCCAACCTGTGACACCTGACTGCTATTAAACCGGGTTACTTTTCTCTGGCTTAAGGGTACTGGACATGGACACGAGTGCAAGTCCCAAAGATCTGAAGGAGGTCAGGCGGCAGAAACCAGCCCAAATGGACGAGCCTAATTTATGTAGGGCAGGCATGAAGCAAATGCTCATTTTTTCAAGAACGAATTGCTGTTGCACCGATTACCTCCAAATCTTCGGCAATGCTTCATCTGTCCCTCAGGAGTTTCTCCCTTGCCCAGCCTCCCACTCTGGACAAGCTGCTCCCACCCCACCCCCCCCCGCCCCCGCCCGGCCCCGGGGGACCTTCCCCTCTGCCGTCAATTGGCTCCCCCCGCCATGTTCCAGGCCGGCTTCTTCTCCTTACCGGCATCGGGGCTGAGGAAGGCACCCCTGGGGGCAGCAGGGACCCCCGCCCAGACGCTGACCTTCCTTGGGTAGCCATGGCCCACGGAGCTCCCATCCTCGTTAAAGCGCCAGTACCTGCAGAGGAAAGGGCCCACCTTGAAGGGAAGCCCACCTGAGGAAGAGGAGGCCGCTGTGCCGCCCGTGACCCACCTGTCTCCTCGGAAGAAGAACGTGTGTCCCGTGGGCTCCCACCACACGGCAGCATCCACTCTGTCGTGAGGAAGGCCCAGCCCGTAGCTGTTCAGGGGCTGCGGGTAGCCGGGTTCTAGGTTTGCCTCTCGGAAGAGCCAGTACTGACCGCCTGAAGGAAGGACAGGCCGGGAAATGAAGCCAGCCCAAGAGAGGGCAACTGCCCCTCCCCACCCCCAGGAACTATGCACCAGGGAGGTGTCATGGGGGGGGGGGAGAGCCCTCACAGCACCTGCCATGCGAAAGAGAACCCCAACCTCTCTGATGGTGGCGGCTGAAATGCCTCCTATGGCCTCGGCCTCAACCCCTGCCGCTCTGTGCGGATAAAGAGACTGTTTGCAGGCCTTGCTCCTCCTCCTTTTTCCTTCTTAATCAGCTCTCTCCTATACAAGCACTTTCCTTTCAGAATACATGTCTTCCTCCAAGTCCCAGCAATAGTTAGCAAAGGGAACCTGTTGCCTTGGATTAGGATTTCAGGTTCATTCCAGTCGTCTTTCGGTCCTGGAGGCTACAGCTGGGAGAGGTTCCCAGATGGCCCGCCATCTCCCAGGCACCACCTAGGCATTGCGACTTCCACCTTGGTCAGGTGTGGCCCTGCAAGCGTTGCCTCCTCCAAAGGAGTTTAGCATGGACAGCCAGAAGGGCCACAATGGAGGACACAGCCAAAGCCACCTCCAACTTGTGCTACTGAAGACAGGAGGCCGTCTAGTGCCCATGAACAAGGCGGGGCCCTTGCGCTATCTGGTTCCAGAGGGACCGTCTGATCAATGGCCCAGAAAGGCTGCCCTGGAGCTGGAATCAGGAGGAGCCTCTGACCAGGCCCGGCCAAAACTCTTCCTTCCCCCCCTGCCCACGGCTGCAGCTCCTCACCTTTAAAGAAGGCAAATCGTCCGTCTTGCCTCTCGTAGGCAGCGTCAATGTTCCCAGGAAGTCCCCTCCAAAAGTACCCGATGGGCATGGGGGAGTTGGCCAGCACCGGTTATGCGGACCTCCAGAACCAGCGGCCCTGAAAAGAAGCAACCAACCACTGACTTGAGAAGAACACAACTGTGCATCCATTGGGCTTTCTCCAGAGGAGAACAGAGGTCTTCAGATGGCATTAAGATATAAGAATTCTTAAAATAAAAAAAACCCGGAGAATGTAACCCTAGAAGTGACAAAACGCAGCCCTCTTTCTGCCTCCTGCTCAGCCCAAATACCGGCCAGGGCTGCCCCTCCTCTAGAACCAGCGGCTCCATCCTCCCCCATCCTGGTGAAGGGCTGAAGACTCTGGAGTCACTCAAAACTCAAAGCAGAAAACCTGCACTCTGCAAAAGGGCCACAGAAATCCCAGCGGAGCAATTCGTTTTCCTAATGTGGCAGAAATCCTTTCCAACCTTTTTGCCAGAGAGGAAAAAAAAGTAAGGGGGCCCCAGAGCTATGGTGACCCCCCCGCCCAAGGGACACAGGACCAGGGATCCTCCTGACCGGTGGCTCTCTGCCAAAGAGGTCCTCTGGATCAGGGCCTTTCTGCAGGGGAGAGAAGGACCCCCACAGAGCCTCTTTTCATCCCAGCCATCTCAAATCTTTTCCAGCTGAAGCAGTTCCAGAGAATTCATTACTAGCAGATGTGATGATGGCCACAGATTTGATTGGCCTTCAAAAGGAGCTGGGCAGGTTCTTAACTGGTCAAGAATTGATGGACTTGAATCACGACGTCACTGCTGAATGAATGTCCAGCAGAAGAGACAAGAGGGGGTTACGTCTTCTCCTTGCAGGTACCCAAGAAAACTGGTTGGCGACTGTGAGGGACAAAGGGCCTGACCAGCCTTCTTCAGCTGGCATCTGAGATGGCATCATTTGGGGCCAGGAGCCAGGCAAGGAAATAGCAGCTCCTGCGCAGGATGCCAAAGCGAGCGTCTCTGTGCTCTTGAGAAAGGGCCAGAACTTGGCTCTGCAGTGCCGAGGGGACAATCTGTTCGCTGAAGCCCAGGCGAGCCTTCCTGAACCGGCTACCTGCATTTCAGGACAAACCGCCCAGTTGGCAGAATTGCCAGGATTCCCCACCGCAGAAGTCACCCCGAAACCTTCGTGAGAAGCAAAGCAAAGAGGAGCACCTTGAAGACAAACATCTCTCCACGCAGAACAGTCACTGTGTCAAAGTCGCCATCGCAAATGTTGGGCTCGAGCTGGTCAGGGGGGCCGGGCTGGGGGGGACGGTTTGGCTTATCTGGGGCTTCTGGTCTGGCTTCCGTACCACAGTCGGCAGTTTGGTGGCTGCTGTCCTGGTGTCCCTGGGGAAAGGAAAGACCAGCACACAGATCACGGATGGGGGTGGGGGGGCTTCCTCTGGGCCAGAGCTCACTTGCTTTTAAACCTTGGCCTCTTTATGGTTCATGCTCTGTTGAGAATGGCTATCAATATCCGTATATTACTCAGAGGTTAACAAGGACTAGTAGTTTTTACATTTACACTCACAATTAATGAAACATTGAGAAATTTGACCTACGTCTATGGTGTACCGTATATGAAATGTATATACAAATTTGCCTGCTATGTTTTCTTTTTTCCTTCCTTTCACCTTTTCTTGGAAATGCTTAATAAAAAATGCAACGTAACAAACTTTGCCCTCCGAAGGCCACAGGCAGCTGGCCACTGAATGCCTAGACCAAGCTTGCAAAGTTTCCTTTGAAGATTGTTCATGATAGGAAAAAAAAAACCCCAGGATTTGAATGTTTTTGAAAAACTGAGGCTGAAACAGGTATTTGAGCCCAGCTACTGAGGGCGTTCTGGAGGCTTAGAAGGAATGCCAGGAAGGCCTAATGTAGCCCAAGAAGCCCAGGCTGCCCACAAAGAGAAATAAGCTTTTGTTTACAGTCAACTCATCTTCCTTCCAGCAGGAAAATACCCAAAATATCCCCAGGGAGGAGAGTTGACAATGGAACAAGCCAGTGGCTGCCATGAGATGCCCTTGGGCTGTTCAAATATAGACCAAATCTCAAATGGAGCACTTATCCACCACCAAAAGTAAATATTTTCGCCCTCTGACCTATCATTTCCCCCTCCAACAGAAGGGAGTCTCTGCAGCTCAGGGCTGAATGGTGGAGCCCTTGGTGCTCTTGGTAGTTGCCTTGCAGGCATTTTTACCCCTCACCAGGCCAGATGCCAGGCAGTTCTCGAGATAGAACGGTAAATATCATGAAGACGGTCGCAAAGATCATCATCTCCACTTGGTCACTGCTGATCAGGAGATGAAGAAGGAAATAGCGTCCCATCCATGTAGCATCTTTAGATACCTGCCATGCAGCTTTCAACATTTCTCCTGCATCCCTCTTTTTTTAAAACCTGAACCCTGCACACAGATACATCCAGAATATCACTCGGTTGCCACTTACCATACAGCTGCTGGATGCCCCGAAGGTCATCTTCTGGCAACCTGAAGTTGTCCGTGTCCATCCACTGGTAGAAGGGAGCCATGATGGCACTGGGGTTGCTGGAATGCTCCAGGCCTAAGGAATGGCCCAGCTCATGGATGGCCACCAGGAAGAGATTGTTCCCTGTAGGTAACAGCAAAGTTGGAAGGCCTCCAAATTCTGCACCCCACTGACCCACACCTGCCCAGTTACAGGGGGCCCTTTGCCCTTGAAGAGGAACATCCAGGGTGAACAAAGAACCACCTGGGCCAGCAGCTGGCTTCAGGGAAGGAAGAGGAGCCCGCTGCTGTAGACGGAAGAGCTACATCGTCAAGCAAAAAAGAAAATAGAAACCCAGGACGTTTCGCCAGCTGAATCTAGACAGGTGTTCTCTTAAGACTGAATAAATGGGAATCGCTTGGGAAGTGCCATCTGGTTGGGCAGGCTGAGGCCCACACGAGTCTCCTATTCCCCTTTCTTCCTCCAAGGTAGACCAGAGTAAGAAAGCAAGACCATCCAGGCCAGGATTATTTTACTGTAAAGCCACAGAAATAGAATTCTGCATGTCTGCATGGGCTTCTCCCCTCCCTCCCTTTATCCTCATGAAGACTAGGGAGGGGTTGTCTGACGATGCAACCTACTTTCTTGGAATGGGTTCAACCCCCACTTATCCCCATTGCCTTAGTCTCCCATCTGTCTCCCTTCTAACCTTCTCCTACCCAGGACAACTCCCTTACCCAACAGGTCCCTGTTGTCCAGCGTCCAGGGCTCATCCAAGTCAAAATGAGCATCTCCTCCCATTCCAGGACCAGGGAAATAGGCGTGTGCCAGAAAGCCCCCCGTGCCATCAAAGGGGGAGCTGTCCCCGTGGAACCCCGAGGCAAAGAGCACCATGATGTCTGCCTCTGCTCTCCTCTTCTGTCTGATGTCATTGTAGGGGACCTCTTGGAAGACCAGCGGGGTCACTTGGTCCCACACATGGATAGCCTGGCGAATGGCGTTGTAGGAATGGAAGAACCCCAGTTTCTCCGTATAGTTCTGGATGCTGCCAAAAAAGGACAGGGAAACGCAGAGAAATCTTACTGCCTCTGGTCAGGAATTCCTCCAGGGAGCCTCCCCCCCCCCCACTTCCTGCAAAAGCCCCTCCATCTCTCAGTTCCCCATGCTTCAGTAGCTGGGCTGCAAGCCCCCCCTTGCCCCCCAAGCTTTCTGAAAGGGAGATGCAAGAGAACAGCAGACACCACTGCAGCTTCCAGCAAAGGTGAAGAGTAGTCCCGGGGCAGAAGAGCGGCTGAGGACAGTGCGGAGCTCCAGAGAAGGCAGAGAGCGGAGAGTGCCTTGAATCACCACTTTTTATCCACAGGCCTCACCTTTGTCGCTTGGTTTTTCCGCCACTGAACCTCAGTTCCTGTACAGGTCTAATACATCCCAGCTGCCACCTCTCTGACCAGGGTAGGGGGGCATCTGATGAGGGGGGGCCATTTCCCACGAAGGCCACAAAATCTGCTCAGCCTTTAGAGTCTTAAGAGAATCTATAGGAAGAATGTTTCTTCCAGGGACTCCAGACACCGCGGCTATTCCAAGCATCTGGAAAATCAGCAGGGACCAAACCTGTGACTGTACAATCAACATAATTCAGGTGCACCTCGGACAATTCAAATTCAGAATGCAAGAATAAATCTGTAGACGAAGGTAAGATTCCTAATCTTCAAAGACCTTCTTCGTTCTCCTGGTCTTGGAAACGTTCAAGCCATGACCCCAACCAAGACTCGGCCTTCTGAAGTGAATGCCTGGCTCCTCTCCGTGAACCTCCTCCCTGCCTCCAGCCCTTCCCCTCTCGGGCAAAATCATCAGATCCTGGCATGGAGCAAATGTACGTGAACCTCTTTTCACTCAGCATTTAAAGAGCTGCGACTGAGCTGTGGTCCACAACAGCCTCTGCCTCCCAGTAGCTCCGCTTCAGGCTACTCAACAGCTGGACGTACCTGAAAGTCAGGTGCATCTGGTTCCACCTCCGTCCAGTCAGTGCGTATCTCTTCCGCCGCATGTTAGCTTTGACCTGAGCCCCAATTTTGTCAGGGACTCCACACCGGGGACGCTTCATCCACCTGCAAGTTACAATAATCAGAGAAGGGAAGACAAGCGGCAAAAAGGCCAGTCAGAAGATCTTCCTCGCTAGACTTTTAAGCATGTTGACATTTCTAGAAAGTAACAGGAGAACTGAAGGAACATGAGAACAAAACCACTCTGAGGCTCACTTTTGACCTCAGGCCTCCCTCATTATTCTGGGCCTGCCCTTGGTCATTGTGGTCATTATATAGCCGGCGGCAGCCCAGCCATTTCCCTCTTCTGCACTCTCCTGGGATTTGCCAGAGAAGTTTGGAAGAGCCGGGATCTCACTCGTGTGAATACTTTGATAATGTCTCCTCAAACGGTGACGAAACGTCGGCAACCAAATTGCCAAGCTCGGAGCTCAAACCAACAGCCTAATCTTGTAATCTCTACATGCCCAGAGTGCCCTGGAGGGGTTGCTCCCTCTAGGAAATGCCTTCCTTGCCAGAAAACTGCCTTGATTGCAAGCAGCCCGTGAAGGAAAATGTCCTCGTTCCATTCAGCTGGGAGAAGTCAAGACAATAGAGCACTGCTTGGCCTTTCATAGAATCCTAGGACTGAAAGGGACCTTGGAGGTCTTCTACTCCAACTAGAAAGAGAACAATGCTTCACACTCGGTGGTTGCCTCAAAGAGGGACAAGAGTAGCCTGGCTGTCTGAACAGGGACAGAAAAAGATTTTCAAATCCTGTAATCCTGCTTCTTCTTGGCTGGACCATCTTAACTTATGTCCTCTCTTCAGGAGTTTTGATAGAGATGTTGCACAGTTTCTATAATAATTTGCAAAGTTCAGAAAACATTGGACATCTGTCCTATTTCTAGATGGCTGCCATGAGAACACAGACTATAGTTTTATAGCCCCTTCTGTAGAGATCTGGTAACCCACAGTCCAACTTTGGAAAATCAACAGCGGTTTTCCCATTGTAAAAAGTTTGTGTCTGCAAGGTTTCTCAAAAATGTTTGAGACTTGTACAGAGATAAGATTTCTTAAAAAAAAATGACCATGTCCCCCAATTATACCATTACATATTTGTCCAAAACATCAGAAAATATTTTGATAAATCTGCAACAAAGCTGGAGACGTTAACCGAACTATAGGGCATTACGAGCCCTGTGGCACAGTGGTGAGAATGCAGTAGTGCAGGCTTCTTCTACTGACTGCCGGCTGACTGCAATTTGGCAGTTCGAGTCTCACCAGGCTCCAGGTTGACTCAGCCTTCCGTCCTTCTTTTTTTTTTATTGAAAGAGTTTTAAAAAAAACAAAAACATTTTCCCCCTTTTTTCCCCCTCCCTCCCAAAAAAAAAAAAAAAACAAAACAACCCCCTCCCTCCCCCACCCCCCGCTTCCCCGCTCAATCACAAAGTAAAGTCCAAACCAAATAACCACATCCAAAGCTTTTCGTCTCCCAACCCCCTCCCCATTACATAAAATAACTTTCTAATTATTCAAAGGCAATCTGATATTTCTTAATCTGATATCTGTTTTGTAGATAATCAATCCATTTTTTCCATTCAATTAAATATCTTTCCTGCGTATTGTCTTTTAAAACGCTGAGATTTTAGCCATCTCAGCCAAGTTAATAACTTTCAATATCCATTCTTCTATTGTAGGTATCTCTTCTTTCTTCCAGTATTGTCCAATCAACAGTCTTGCTGCTGTTATTAAGTTCAAAATCAGTTTAGTCTCAATCCCTGTACAATCCATTATAATTCCCAAAAGGAAAAATTGTGGCAGGAACTTTATCTTCTTCTTCAGTACATTTTGAATAATCCACCAAATTCTTATCCAAAAGACCTTAATTTTCTTGCAAGTCCACCAAATATGAAAATATGTAGCATCATCACAATCACACCTCCAACATTTCGCTTGGATATTAGGATACATACATGATAATTTTTTGGGATCTAAATGCCATCTATAAAACATCTTATAAAAATTTTCCCTTAAATTCTGTGCTTGTGTAAACTTAACATTTCTAACCCAAATTTTCTCCCATGTTTCCAACATTATTGGTTCCTGAATATTCTGTGCCCATTTTATCATACAATCCTTTACCAAATCCTTTTCCGAATCTATTTCAAGCAACACATTATACAATCTCTTTATATGCTCCTGGGTCTGATTTCTAATTTGCTTTATTAAATTTTCCTCCCTTTGCATTATACCAATTTTTTGATCTTCTTTCCATCTAGCACTTATTTGCCCATATTGAAACCAAGTATAATTCCTCCCTTCTTCATTTAATACCTGTAATGATTTTAATTGCAATCTACCTCCTTCAGCATACAAAAGTTCTTTATATGTAATCATTTCCTGTTTCTGTTCTATATTTATATTCTCTATTGCATGTCTAGGGCTCGCCCATATAGGAATCTTATAATCTAATTTATAGGAATATTTATTCCAGACCATAAAGAGCACTTCTCAACACATGATTCTTAAAAGCCCTATCCACTTTTTTTCCATAAAATAAGTACGCATGCCATCCATATAACAAGTCATAACCTTCTATATTCAAAATTCTTTCCTCTGTTAAGTTAAACCAGTCACTTATTACTGAGAGGGTTACTGCTTCATAATATAGTTTAAAATTAGGCATTCTTAAACCACCTCTTTCCCGTGAATCCTGTATTATTTTCATTTTAACCCTCGCCTTTTTACCCTGCCATATAAATTTATTAATCCCACTCTGCCAATCTTCCAAATTTTTATCCTTTTTAATTATAGGTATCATCTGGAACAGAAACAAAAATCTAGGTAACACATTCATTTTAATAGCAATCCTTCCCAATAGGGATAACTGCAATTTCTTCCAGCCATTCATATCATTCTGAACTTTTTGCCATAGCAAGTCATAATTATTCTTATAAAGTTTCTTGTTCGATGAGCTAATATAGACCCGTAAATATTTAACCTTTTTTACTACCTCAAATCCTGTCATTTCCTCTAGTTTTTGTTTCTGTTGTATAGACATATTTTTAATTATCACTTTTGTTTTTTCTGATTTATTTTAAATCCTGATACCTTTCCATATTTATCAATTACTTCCAACAAAAATCTACTTGAATTTATAGGATTCATTAACGTAACCACTACATCATCTGCAAAAGCTCTAACTTTGTACTCATATTGTCTAATCTTAATTCCCTCTATTTTCATTAATTCTCGTATTTTATCTAATAATGGTTCCAGAGTCAAAACAAACAATAATGGTGATAAGGGACATCCCTGTCTTGTTCCTTCAATCTTAATAACTTCTGTCAAACTACCATTTACTATAATCTGTGCTGTTTGCTCTCCATAAATCGCTTTAATTATTCTAATAAAACAGTCTCCAAATTGCATTTTCTCTATTAATTTAAATAAAAAATCCCAATGCAATCGATCAAAGGCTTTCTCTGCATCCAAAAAAATAAGTGCCTGAAGTATTCTTCTTTTCCAAATATTCCAATATATTAATAATCTGTCTAACATTATTCCTCATCTGCCTCCCTTTTATAAAACCAGATTGATCAGTATGAATTCTTTGTTGTAAAACTAACATTAATCTATTTGCTATTATTTTTACAAAAATCTTATAATCATTATTTAAAAGTGAAATCGGCCTATAGTTACCAGGTTTAGAGCAGTCTTGCTCCTCTTTCGGTATCAGTGAAATAAAAGATGTTTTCCATGACGGGGTATTCCACTCCTAATTGTATCTGATTAAATAATTCTTTAAGTGGGCCTAATATTTCATCCTGTGTTTTTTATAATAAGTTGCTGTAAGACCATCTGTACCAGGGTTTTCCCATTTTAATTGTTTAATTGCCTCCACTATTTCTCCAGTAGCTATCGGCGGTTCAGCTCCTCCCTCTGTTCTAATGTTAGAATATTCACCTTATAATCTTTCAAATAATCATAAATATCCCTATCAATATTTTGTCTTTTTGCATATAGTGCAGTATAAAATTCTGAGAATGCCTTTTTAATTTTATCCTGTTGATATGTCTCTTTACCTTTATATTCTATTTTTTGTATGTCACGTGCTTTCTGTTTCTTCCTTAAATTATATGCCAACCATCTCCCAGGTTTATTTGCATTACTAAAAGTATTATGTTTAGCATATTGTATATTCGTTGCCACCTGGTCTGCCATTAACATATTAAATTGACTCTGTAATATTTTTATAGCCTCTTTAAGTTTATGATCTTGTGGGTTTTGAATTAATAACTGTTGCTTCCTTTGAATTTCTTCTTCCAAATATCTTCGCTGCTTTTGTTTATTATTCCTTTGCCTGTTGTCCAAATAAATCAATATCCCTCTAATAAACGCTTTGCTCGCTTCCCACACAGTTCCTATAGGTGTCCCTTTGTACATATTAAAATCAAAAAATTCTTTTAACTGTTTCTTACAATAAGTTACATTATCCTCATATCTAAACAGATTTTCATTCAACCTCCATGTTCTACCACCTTTTTTCCCTTGTAATAATTCCATCCATACTGGGCTATGGTCAGTTAAACACCTCGAAAATATCTTCGTTTTCTTCACCCTAGAAAGCAAGTCATTAGAAATTAAAATAAAATCAATGCGTGAAAAAGATTGATGCCTATCAGAAAAAAAAGTAAAATCTCTCTCATCTGGATTCCGTAACCTCCATATATCTCTAAACTCAAAGTCTTCCATCATTTCAAAAAAAGATTTTGGTAATTTTGCATGTATAGGTATCTTCTTGGAGGAAGTTCTCTTATCCCTTCTTGTATCAATTACTCCATTCCAGTCTCCTAATAAAATAAAGGAACTATAATCCCAGAGGGTCAACCTCTCATGTAACATTTTGTAAAACTTTTCTTGTTGCTGATTAGGTGCGTAAATACCTATCAACAAAGTCTTTTTTGCATCTATCACCAGTTCAATAGCAATAAATCTTCCTTGAATATCTGCCTCAATTAGCTTAGCTGGTATATCCTTCCTGATATATACAACAATTCCATGCTTCTTTTCCAAAGCTGATGCAACAAAATGGTTACCCAATTTTGAATTAACTAAATATTTTTGGTCTGATAATTTTATATGTGTCTCTTGCAAACAAATCACATCATTTTTAAATTGTTTCAAGTAGTGAAATATTTTCCTTCTTTTCTGAGCTGAATTCAAGCCATTAACATTCCATGACAAGATTCTATTTGCCATTACTGGCCTCCTGAAGCTTTGAAGCAGACAACGGAAGCTCCTCCTCCGGTATCTTCCGTCTAGCTCCTCCCACAGCTTCCATAATGGGATCCTGACTTTTACTTTGAGACTGTTGCTCTTCTTTACGCTTAAGGGCTCCTCTTGTCACCCTTTGCTCTTGTGGTTCCTCTAATACTGGCAGCAATAAAGGCTCTTGGGTCACCACGCCTTCTTGAGTCTCTTGAAGTTTTCTATCACTTCTATTTCGACTTTCAAAACTGTAGAAAGAAAATCCTTTGCCTTTAAAACCGTGTCAATTCTATATCTCCTTCCTTGATAGAATAGTGTCAGTCCAACTGGCACCTCCCATCTGAATTGAATCTGATGTTTTTTAAGTTCTTGTGTAAAAAGCAAATTCTTCCTGTCTCTTAACATCTTTGAAGGAATCTCTTTCAACACCTTCAACTCCTGTTCTCCAATTTTTAAAGTTGTCTGATATGAAACTTGCAGAATTTGATTTCTCATAGTCCTTTTCACAAAATAAACCACAATGTCCCGAGGAAGCTTTCTCTGTCTTGCAATCCAAGAATTAACTCTATATATTTTATCAATTTGGTAAGCTACCTCTTGGGGTCCGCTTCAATAAATTCAGCCAATGCTTCTGATATAATTTTCTTAAGTCTTCTCCACGCTCTTCTTGCATACCACGAATTCTAAGAGCTCCTTCCATAAGTTTATATTGTAATATCACAACCTGATCTTCATTTTGATCCACTTTTTTCTGAACACCTTTCATTTCATCTTCTAAATGCTTATTTGACTGAGAGATCTGTTGCATTTCCACTTCCAATCCTTCAATTTTTTTACTCAGTCCTTGAACTGCCATAAGAATATCTTCTCTTATTTTTGCATTAAAATTCTCCATCATCTCTTTTGCCTATCTTCAGAAAGTTTTAATTGTTCTTTCAATATTTCCTCAAGACTTGGTTCAGATCCCTTCTTCCAGAAGGCTTTAAAGGTTTAGCTGCCATTCTGTCTTCAAAAGAATCAGGAATTCAAACTTAATAACTCTCCTTCCCTCCTTTCAGTATAAAAAACTCCGTTTGTAACAATCCACAAGTAACGCTGCTTCATCGTACTAAAAATTTTACTTTCACTTTTAGACGCCATTTTAAAGTCAATTAATCAAAGACAAAGAAAGGTTTCAAATTTCAAAAGGGAGTCGGTACTTGCCGTGCTGATTCTACATCAAAGTTCAACGCTTGTGAAATTCCGTCTGCTTGGAATATCAATCAATTTAATAAGTTCTCTAGAGCAGAAGCAACATTCCTCTCCTTTTCCTGATAAAAACAGGGCGTGCTGAAGTTGGAAGGTGGAATTCGGTGGGGTCATAAATCCAGGAAAATTCGCTCTTAAGAGCAAACCCCCTGTCAGACCTGCCACTCTTCCACAATTCTGATAATCTCTTTCACCCAGAGATTATGCTAAGCTCAGTGAACAGTGATTTATTTTCTGTTTCACTGACTTTTACAATCTTCTAACACGGAGTGCTCTGTTTGAGCACCCAGCAGGAGGGTGACGTCACTGGAGCCTCTCCTTCCGTCCTTCTGAGGTCAGTAAAATGAGGACCCAGATTGTTGGGGGCAAAAGGCTGACTCTGTAAACCGCTTATAGAGAGATGTAAAGCACCATGAAGCGGTATACGTCAAGTGCTATTGCTATTACTGAATATTCATATTTGATAAATCTGATAGGCAATTGAATATTCATGTTCCTCCTTTCATTTTGATCAAATTGTAAGTTCCTTTGAAGTCCAATTTTCTGACTATGCATGTCCTTTAAAGATGATCTATTGGGTCTAAGATAAGAGGTGATGGTTCCTAACAATCATGAGTTCAGGACCTTAAAATTATGAACAACCCTCAAGAAAGAGTTACCTTAAAAAAATGCTGGTGAGGATAAAGGACGAATGACTCTTTTTTCCAAATTGTCACCCGGAATGTCATCTGAAGTGACTAACATGGGCCTTTTAGCCAGGAGGCTGCAGGCTTCAAGATGACGATGGTTCCGTTGTATGTCAGATGAAGAGGCAACTTGTTGCTTCCCATCCCTAAAGCTTCTGCCAACTGTGTACTTTTCAAATAAGGGAGGGGACCAAGAGAGCTGAGTAATGGAGGGAGAAGGGTGAGCAGGCAAAGCTTGCAAATGGTGCAGTGACATCTTTGGGACAGAAAAGCCACCTTCCTTCTCTTCCAACCAGCCATCTGCGCTGGTGCAGCTCTTCCCAAGGTCTCACCAACTTGGCTGGCCAGGAAACTTCATCAGAACCAAATCCTTCCACTCACAACTGGGGCAAGGAAGTGAACAGGGCCTCTGGTGGCTCAGTAGACTAAGTCTATCTGTTATTAACACAGCTGCTTGCAATTACTGCAGGTTCAAGTCCCACCAGGCCCAAGGTTGACTCAGCCTTCCATCCTTTATAAGGTAGGTAAAATGAGGACCCAGATTGTTGGGGGGGGGCAATAAGTTGACTTTGTCTATAATATACAAATGGATGAAGACTATTGCTTGACACAGTGTAAGCCGCCCTGAGTCTTCGGAGAAGGGCGAGATATAAATGCAAATTAAAAAAATCTGCTAGGAATTCAAGGGTTGTCTGGCTACCTTGACTGAAGCTGCCAGGCGAGATTTGCTGTTGTGACCCTGCCCGCTTTGTCAAACGCCCAGATATACCAGGAAGGAGCCTGGCTTCAGGGAGGAGCAAAGCTCTTTTCTTTCTTTCTTTCTTTCTTTCTTTCTTTCTTTCTTTCTTTCTACCTTTTACAGCAGCAAAGCATCCCCCCCTCCCAGTGAGATCCCGGCTCCTCCAAACTTCTCTGGCAAATCCCAGGAAAGTGCCGAAGTGGGGACGGGCTGGGCTGCTGCCGGCTGGCTGGCTGGCTGGGGCGACCCTTGTCCCCAGGGCGGTTGCTGGGGGGCGCTGGGCAGAATCTGCTCTCGCTGCTGGGGCGCCACAAAGCAACCGGGGGGCAGCAGGCGCCCGGAGAGCCCCGGCAGGGTCAGGGGGAGCTGGGGGGGGGAGGGGGCGGAGCCCGCGCCCTGCCTGCCGGCTTCCTTCCGCCTCTTGGACCCGCGCGAGCAGCCCGAGGCTCCCACGCCCGGCCGCCCTCCGCTTTCGGCTCCGACGGGAAGGCAGGAGCGCAGCGCCCTCCCGGCTGAGCCCCGCTTCCAGCCGCCCTGCGGGCCGGGGGGGCTTCCAGCGGGGCCTCGGGCCACCTACCGCTCGGTGCCGGGGAGCCTTTCGGGATCGCGCGGCGCGGCTTCCCCGTTTCCCCCGCCGGGCGCCGCCTGCAGGGCCGGGCCTTTCCGAAGCCCCCCCGCGGGAGCGGGACCCCTCCCCACCCCAGCCGGGGAAGGAAGGCGGCACTCACGCTCGCGTCTCCTGGTCCAGCAGGCCGGTCACCGGGATGCCGTAGAAGGCCTGCATCTCGCCCAGGGCGGCCGCCAGGCTCCGGGCGGCGCGTAGCGTGGAGGGCTCCCGGGGGGCGGCGGGCAGGTAGCCGTAGGAGCGCAGCCAGACCTGCAAGGCAGCGAGAGTTGCGCCCGGGGCCGCGGCAGGTGCGGCGGCCACGAAAGCCGCTGGAACCGCCGCCCGGTCGGCGACCCCCGCCCGCCCCGACCCGCACCCACCTCGGCCTCCGCCTCGCTCTGCACCGGCCCCGCCGAGCCCCGCGGGACCAGCAGCGGCAGCAGCAGCAGGAGCGGCAGCAACCGGGCCCCGCCGCCCATGCTGGTGCCGGCTGGCTGGCTGGCTGGAGCGGCCGTCCCCGCCGCGGCCTTCTGGGCTGGCGCGGGGCTCGGTCCCGCAGCCGCCCCGCCCGCCCGCCCCCTGAGCCGCAGCCGCCAAGCACCGCCCGCTGCGCCCCTGGCCGGCCCGGGCTGGGCTCTCTCGGCGGGCGCGGACCGGACTGCCGCCTAACGGCCAGCCGGGGCGCAGCGGGGCTGCCAGCGCACCGCCGCCTCTCGGCGAGCAGCTCGCGGGCTTTGTGCACGGCGGGCTAGAGGAGCCGCCGGTCTCGGAGGCGAACGGAGCCCCGGAGCGATCGAGGTCCGCCGAGGAAGCGCCTCTGGGAGGACCCGCCTCTTGCACCGCCGAGCCGCAGCCGGCCAGGAGCTGCCTCTGAACAGGCGCAGCTGGTTGTCGAACTGCCCCTTTCATCTGCATCCTGAACTTTCTTGCAAACTGGAGGCGGCTTTCGCGGGCCAAATACAGGAATAAGATGCTCTTCAAGAGGTTCTAGTTAGTTCAGTGTCAATGCAAAAAGAAAAGTTCAAAATACAGTTGAACACCAGGGGTACCACAAGAGCCAATCTGCAACTCTTCTAAGCACACTTGATGCCCATGTTTGGCCTTTTCTGATCTCAGTCTCCTAGTTTGCCCCTCATCTTGGAAAAGCCACCAGGATTTGACCTGGACAGCCTGTGCAATATGGACAAGACTGAACCAAATTTGCCCCAGCCATGGATGATCTGCAGATGCCCTATGTGAGGCAAAATACCATCAACCAAATTGTAACTACGGGGCCAAAAAACCAACTATCCAACATATAGTGACAGAGTACCAAAACAGAACCTATAATGGAGACAAATGAAGCAAAAATTGCATTTGTAATCAAAAATATTTTATATTTGTATCTCTTGTATTTTTAACGTGATGTGAATGTTCCATATAACAGACAGACAGCAGACAATCTAGTCTTTATTCATTAGTTACAAAAGAAATAATGTATTGGACATTGAAAACGATTCTCCCTTAACATTCACATTTTGTTCTGGCTTAGTACACTTTCTATAACAAAATACATTACTTATTTCAATTTATTATAGCTGTCCACCCCACAGAATATAGGCAGCTTACAAACGGAAAACAATAAAGCCAAAACCTAACACTCCCTGGGCAGCCCAGACTAAAACAATCAAATAGTAAACCCAGCGGGGGGGTCCCACCAACACATCGGAGTTCTTGAGGGCATTTGGGAACCTCAGTGGGAACCCCAGTCCCCGGGGGATGGGGTGAGCAGAAAAGGCACACTTCCCATAACATGACATTTAATAGAAGGGACCCAAAGCCCACCAGGACGACACTGGCAATAATTGCTGTATCCCCAAAAGACAGGAGCTCACAGGAGCTGAAGTCGGCGCTACTGGAGGGATCCCGATTAGGGAGGGCCAAAAGAAACGAAGCCAAAAGCTTGCAACATATTTCAATTCTGTAATCTGCCCCCACCACATTTCTCAGTCAGTATTTTGATTTATTGCATTCAGAAGTTTCTTTCTTGGATCATGAGAATGTGAGAAACAAATCTCAAAATTACCTAGATCATACTCTTCGGGGGAACAAGGTTCCACAGCCCTGCCCAGTTCCTCTCCATAAGCATGGATTGCACCGAGTTTACCTTTTCCAGTTCTTGTGAGTTGGGCACATCTGAATGCCGTTCAAGGCCACTGCTGTGCTTTTGATGGACAAATGAAAGGCTTAGTTTGGATTCTGGCCTAGAGGAATTCAGTATTTTGTCAGTATGTGCACGGGAGAGCTCATCTAACTCCAATGCTCCAATACACATTTCTTACTTTATCCTGTTTATGATTTTTTTGCCACAATCCCAACGGAACAATCAAAGCAGGTTCTGAGCAGTCACTTCTCCAGGAAGCTTCGATGAACCCTTTCAGCAACGCATCTGAAATCGACAATGAAGAAAATTGGCTCTCCTTTTCTTCATTTCACCTGTGGTTCACTCTCAAAATGACCAGACGCCATGCCTGAGGCATCCTCCGAGGGCCTCTCGCCCTTCTACAAAACGAAGTCCTGCAGCTTGGAGAAACATCTCACTGGCTCCCATACGGTGTGTTTCCCCAGCAGCTGAGAACTGCAGTGGAGCGAAGTAGGAGCTGGCCTAGCAGAGGCCTGAGGGCATTAACTGCCTTGGCTCTGAAATGTGCTGTTGGATGGTCTGCTGCTGCCACGGGCAGTTGAGCTCCCAGTGGACTTCATGGGAATCCGGTGGCACCTCTGACCAGCTTTGGAAAAGGGCCGATGGTTTCTATTGCAAGTCAGCTGTTATTGTTCCTGGGCTTCTCTATCTCAGAGGGAAGGAGAAGACCTTATTGCCAGATTTGCAACGGACTTCAGTCCCACGAATTTGCAGCAAGTGGGTGGAGTCCTCAAAGTCATCCACAATCTCCTGCAACAACAGGGAGGCAAAATAAGAACAGCCTGGCAGAATTCATCAGCACCAACTTTTGCCTCCAGCTTGGCTCAGTTCTTTGCTTATCCACTGGTCCCCAACCTCATTCCAAGTTGCTTAAAGCCTACACAACTGGACCCCTGAAAAAGCCAGGAGCCCCCTTCACATGTCTTCATCCTAATCGCCTGCTCAGTCTTCCACGGCTAAAACAATTGTAAGGCTCTTGGAAATTGGAGAGGAAAGGCTATATGACTTGGGCGTATCTGCAAGTTGAAAAGGTGTGTCAAGAAATGCAGAGATTGTTTAAGCCAATCAGTGCATGTCTCATGCTATCTCTGGTCACCATCCTCCTCTGTACCCCTCACAGCCAGCTGGGTCTTTACACTCACTCCAGGCTTCATCAAAAAAGAAAGATGAGCAAACTGGGTCTTCTAACCTGACTGGTAGAGATCTGAGACTAACATGGATCCATCCTGAACATGTCTGAAGTTTGAACCATTTCAAAACTGGGGCACAGAATGACCTGTATGGCAACCAAACTGTCTCATGTAGCTCTCTGCTAATGTCAGCCACACACAATCAGACCTAAAAATGTAGGGTTCAAGCGGACTACTTTGTTGTGTTCTATCTATAATACAAGAATCTTCCAGATTGCTTGCCTTCTCTTGGGAACAAACAGTCAGCCCTAGTTCTCTTGTGGCTGTGCAATCACTCAAGGCTAATTACTGATCCCTCCTCCTTGCCTGGCAGTGAGTTTCCCAAAAGCTAAAGGCTACCAGGTTGGTTACCTGTTTCCAGAATGGCCTCCGAGGGCTTCTGACATCCACCCACACACCAAAGGAGGATGTGGAATGAGGGCCTGTCCCACAACCAGTGGTCAAGATCAGAGGAAGGTCCACAGCATAGCCGTCAGCCAAACATAAGGATGGCAGGCCACATTTCTTTCTGACTAACAGCTCCAGAGATTGGGCTTCCTATTGCAAATGGTTCCAGAGTTCATAAAAGAACAGATATTGGTACTACTGAATTCCAACATCTGAGAATGTCCTGAAGAGACTTCTAAGCCAACAAAGGTCCTGCAAGAAGATTTTGAGAGTAACTTGCAGCAGCTGTTCCATGGTCAACATCTTGCATGGACAGCCACTCAATTCCCAAACACAAGAGAAGAGCATGGCAACAGGGCACTTGCAGAAAACAGAAAGGCTTTCTTGGAGTGGTGCGTGGCTTTCGGGTGATGCCAAACTGACAGCACAAAGGTTTTAAAGTTCAGGGAAAAGAAGAGGCAGCATAAAAGCAAAGGACCAATTTCTGGTAAGAAGGCAACTGTATTAAAGAAGCACCACCTGCATTAGCTGAGGAGGATTTAATGGAGGAAATCTGCTGAGCAGGGATGCCCTGGACCTTGGTGGAGGCTGAAAGGAAGGAAGGAGGCAAAATTGGGGAGGGGGCTGGTGGTGCAGGGATTCCAATAGGAACAAGGAATTGCAGTCCTTGTTAGGATGAATAGACATCTCCAACCCTATCTCCTGAAGTGGGGGGTGATTCATGTAAAACGTTTCCAAGAGATCTCCTTTCCTCGGCCAGTCTCCACAGCCCTTGTGCCATGGAAGCCAATGGCCTCCTCTTCAGGATAGAGGCACATCCATTCAGAAAAAAACCCTGAGCAGAGACTATCCTGGAGTTGGAAAAGCCACATGGAACTTGCTGAGACCACACCTGCCCATCCTCTGTCTGCTCTTCCTCCTTTTCATATCCAGAAATATTTTGCTAATGCAACTGAAGCAATCTTCCCACACTAATGGCCAGTTCCTTTATTTCTAGCCCACAAGACTTTCCACCTCTCTTTGAGGGGGGAGATCAACAATTCTTCACCCACCTGGTTTTGGTCTCATTGGTATAAACCTTCACTTGATCAGCTCTGAAGATGAACCTGAAAAACAGCAGAGATTCCAACTAATCTGGAAACAGAAGGCAGAAACAAGAGAGACCCAAGACGATTGCGGGTCAGGGCTACCTCTCTGCTTCTCCTGGACTTTCTGATGACACTTCCAAGCTTCAAACCCAATTCAATTATGCCAATTTAATCAGTGTGCTATTTTCCCCTCCTTCGTTGCATGCTGAGATTTGGGGACAGTCACCTAATTTATTTACTAGTTCAATTTCTATAGACGCCCATCTCAATGACCCTGGCAGCTTACAATTCTGAAAATATATTACAATTAAAAAAAATTTTAAATTTTTTTTAAACAATAAAAACAGGAAACCAGTGAAAAACATTGAAAGTATCCAATTCAACATGCACAAAAGCAAGATACTTGGCCAATTAGCAATCCAGCCAGGAAACGGGGTCCTTGGCACATTCAGCACCCCAGGCTTGAGAAATTGACAGGTTTTTAGGGCCTTACAAAAGGCTAACAGAGTTGGGACCAGTCTGATCTCCAAAGATCACAGCTAATGATGGGAATGGAAGCTTGCAGCAACATGTTGGGCCCCACAGAGCCTCTCTGGGACGGCCCACAGCAGTTTGACAGCTGGTCTGCTACATGGTAAATGGCAACTCAGTCATGCCTCCCATGGCAGCCATCTTGCAAGGGCCCCCAGTACATGTTATCAGAAATGTCCCTGACGCCAAAGACTGCCACTTCCACGCGCGGGAAATACAGCCAGGGACTCCTGAAGGACAGGTGCTTCTTGGGCATCATGAACGGTCATATGAGCGAAGAGGGGACCGGAGCTCTACCACAGTGAACAGCTCTGCCATTTTCTTGCCTTCTTGTCACATCTGGTGAAAATTAGCACCATGGCTTTCTACTGCCTTGGGGCATGAAATACAAAAAAAACTCTTTGTAGATATAACATAATTAAAAAACAAACAAAAGCCTTCCCCTCACAAAGGCCAACACAAGACACAGGAAAAAGCAGAAGCTTATGGTCCCTTTGCAACATCATTGTTTTGCTCTGTTGTGACTGTAGAATAGAGGCTCTCAATCTCGGCAAGAGTAAGATATGTGAACTCGCAGCTGGGGAATTCTGGGAGTTTATTTATTTATTTATTTATTTATTCATTCATTCATTTATTTATTTATTTATTTATTTATTTGATTTTTATACCGCCCTTCTCCCGAAGGACTCAGGGCGGTGTACAGGCAAGATAAAACCAGCAATACAAAATACAAGTTAAAATACAATTTAAAAACTTATTTAAATTAGCCTGAAAATTAAAATTTGCCATACTAAAAAACCCCATTTAAAAATTAATAAATTTAACATTAAAATTCCGATTTAAGCCAGCCCCACGCGGATAAAAAGATATGTCTTCAGTTCGCGACGGAATGTCCGAAGGTCAGGTATCTGGCGTAAACCCGGGGGAAGCTCGTTCCAGAGTGTGGGAGCCCCCACAGAGAAGGCCCTTCCCCTGGGGGCCGCCAGCCGGCATTGTTTGGCGGACGGCACCCTGAGAAGTCCCTCTCTGTGGGAGCGTTCGGGTCGGTGGGAGGCGTGTTGAAGTCCATGCAACTTAAAACTTGCCAAATTTGAGAAACACTCTGCAGAAGAAAAATGCCACTGCTTGCAGCCACAACAGGCGTCCTCTCCTGTGAGTTTTTATGTATGCTGTCTCCTCCCCCACAGGCATTTATCAATACCTGAGGGGCTTCTGTTTCTGCCATCTGCTTATCTGCTCGTCACCTAAACTCAGGTAACCTCCCAAAGCAGTCAATCCCAAACAGTTTGCAAACAAGCAATTACAGGATGTGCTCTAATAATGCCTTAAAAATGCTTTTTGCCCTGGCCAAGGATGCCAGAAAGGCCCAAGGTGTACTTAGAATCCCAGGGTTGGGAGGACCTTTGCAAGATGGCCACCACGGGAGGGCATGGCCAGTATGATTGAGTTGACAATTTACCATGCAGCAGACTGACTGTCAGGCCTCCCAATCCACTCTCTGCCAGGTCCAGGAATCCCCAGATCCCTCCCAGATAAATGGTTGTCCAGCCCTTCAACTTCCAGAGCTAGCCTACTCCACTACTTAACAGGTTTTACTGTCAGGAAATTCTCATTTTCAGTGTGCAAAATAAATCCACCTCTGTCCATGGAAGATTGAGGACCAGATTGTTGGGGGGGCAATAAGTTGACTTTGTAAAAATATATACAAATAGAATGAGACTATTGCCCTATACACTGTAAGCCGCCCTGAGTCTTCGGAGAAGGGCGGGGTATAAATGTAAACAAAAACAAAAAAAGATTGAAAGGGCTCTCCTCTTCTTCGGGCTCAAGAGCCCCGTCCCTTCAATTGCTCTCTGTAGGATCTCACCCGCAAGCCCCTCACTATATAGGGGGGCTTTTCTCTGTATGCTTTCCAGTCCATTGGCATCGCTTCTGTCTTGGGGTGGTCAGAATCATACCATAGATCATCCACAATCAATGCTGTTTCTGTCCCATATCCAAGCCTACGTCCTGACTGGAAGCGGGCCAGACCCCCAGAAGCTGCCAAGTAACCACTTTCTCTAACAGCTTCCCTAAAAAGGAAATGGGACAAAAGTGTCCAGGCAAGTGGGATCAAGCAATGGTTTTTGAGGAAGAGACCAACCAGGGACTCCCCAGTCACCATCCTGGATGCTTTCACCAATCAGCAGAGGACAGTCTAATTGACAGATGGTTGCATTGTCCACGCTGAGAACCTGTTCACTTCCTTGGTCGAACAGAATCGAACTATCCCCAGATAAGTGAGCAAGACCTTTCAGGCATCCCACTTGGACCTGCAGCATGCTCCAACTGGGAACCAAGCTTTGTGCACTGGGTGTTCAACAAGTTCCTCTGCGCGGCCCCCACCGACATCCCCCAGTTCCCTCTGAAAGCCATTTGAGTCCATTAGTTGCCAGGGTAGTCCACTCAATGGTCTCCCTGTAGTCAAGGACACCAGGATGTGATCTGACTATGATGGGTGGCTGGGGGAATGACGTTAACTCCCCCACCAGTTCCTTCAATTTTGCAATCCATTTCTCCAATCAACAAAGCGCTTATTATGGAAAGGAATGCACCAAACCAGGCACATTAAAACCACAATTTTTTCATTTCCCCCACCCAGAAACCCAAAGTTCTTCCATTGCTTTAGAAATGTTTGGAAACGTTAGTCTCTGGGCAGGTCAGAAGCCAAGAAAGCCTTGCTCCAGTGTTCCACTCTGCTCAAGACAACCATAAAGATTCCCACGGCCAGGGCCAATCCTCCACTCCTCTTCCAGAGAAGGGGTGAAACATCAAGAGAGACTTACATGGCACATACACATGGGTTGCCCAGTTGCCTCGTTCATGAGGAAATGTCCGCAGGCGGCCTTCATGTTTACTGGAGTCATCCACCACCCTTTCCTTCTCCTCCTGCTCCCTGAACATCCTCCGCACGCTGTCTGGCAAGGGGAGGGGGGGCACTGCAGCTCTGCAAAATGGATGGAGAGAGTTGCTCAAAGACCAGAAGACAAGCAGCCTGGAGACAGCCTCTATCCCTGTCCAGCAGCAGCAACACCACCACCTGTCCAGTTAGGGTAAGTGGAAAGGGTGGGGTTCTCCAGTTAGGGCAGAGCAAAGAGGTTTTCCAGGACGGTCCCCTCCCCCACTGATATAAAGTGAAGAAATTGGCAAAACAGGCCCTGGAATATTGCAGCTTGTCTAGTGAGAAATTTCTCCACCTTAAGGAAAAAGGCGACTTAACGGGGCTAAGAGAGAGAGCAGAACCGCCTTTTCCAGGACTGCTAGTCTGGCTGGGATAGCTTGAAACAGGTTGGCTTTTTTGTGGTTTTACTGACTGTTGTTTATGGAGTTTATCGCACCAACAGGCGAGTCCCATGCAGGCTGTGCTCTGCCGCTTTCCGCCCCCCGATGGCTCAGGCGCTGCCTTCGTGCTGCAACGCAAAGAGGCCTCGGGCTCTTTCGACCAACGGAGCCCGGAAAGTCCTTGTGCTTCTCCCTCCTCCTGGCACGTGGCGAGGTTCTTGCGGCCTCACAGCCTCCAGGGGCTTCGGCCCAGCCGGAGTTTTGAGGCCCACAGCAGCCACCCAGGGGAAAGGCGACCCGCTGCCGCTGGAGCCTGGGCCGGCCGGCTCTGCCAAGGGGCTCCACGAACGCCACGCAGGCGCAGTCGGGCACCAGCCTCCGCTCCGGGAAAAGAGCTCCCGCGCGGGAGAGCGGAGGCGCCCAGGGCCTCACGGGCACCGCCTCAAGTTCACCTGCTGGCCGGAGGGAAGAACCCGCGGCCGGCCGCCGAGCCAGGCCGGGAGTCCCCGCCGCCGCTGCTGCTGCTCTCCCGGGGGGCGGCGGCGGCCTCGCTCTCGCCCTCCGAGCCGGAGCTGCTGTAGTCCACCAGCGCCGCCCTCATGGCCGGAAGAGGAAGCGGAAAGGTCACGCCTGCGCAGAAATGACATCTCCCGCGCGCCCCGCCCCCCCCCCCCGAGGCTTTACGGCCTATAGAGTCGCCTCCGCCGGTCCTCTTCCGGTGGGCTACTTCCGGTGGTTCCCCTGTGGACTGAGCGATGAGGGCCAAGCGGCCGCCTCCGTCTCGGGCGCTCCGGCTCCCTCACCAGCCAGGGGAAGCGGAGGCCTTTCTTTCCCGAGGCGTCTCCCTCCTGCTTAGGAAGCGGCGCCTGGGCTCGTCTCCTGGCGGGGTGGCTTCGATGGCCTCGAGGGTTCCCCACCTGCTTCCCGGAGACCCTTATGGGGGCGGGGTCGACAGGCAGACCGGCGGGTGGGACGAGCCTCTCCGGGCATCGTGGATTTGCCCAGAGTTAAGAGACTGGCGTTGAAGGAAGAGGAGTTGTCCCAAGAAGGCGGAATTGAAAACGGAAGGCAGGGAGGGAGACTCGGGCCTTGATGCCTGACAGCTGAAGGGGAACAGAAACCTGTGCCTGCTGTGGAGTCGTCATAATAATAAAAGTTTCTCTCAACATGTAAAAAACAAGAATCAAGTCAAGGAAATGATTGGTTCACTAATAAAAGAGGGCAAGGAGATGACAAGCAACAGGGAGAAAGAGCTGCTTAATTTATTTTTTACATTTGGCTTCATGCAAAAGGAAAAAAATAGCCCAATGTACAAAAACAGTACTTTAAAATATAGTACTTATATATAGTACATATACTATAGTAAATATAGTATAGTTTTATTAGGAATAAAACTCAAAATAGACAAGAAAATGGTAAGGGAACACCTATACACTCTGTCAGAAGCCCCCCCCCTAAAAGAATGAAATATTTGGGGGACTATTAAAAGCAGCAGGATATTATATTTCCCATAAGGAAATGGAGAAAAGGCAGAAAGCACCCGCAACAACCTCCAGTAGATGCCTAAAATCTTTAGAGATGGATCTTTTGTGCCCATTAAGAAATCAGGGCCAATCTATTTATAAACAAAGCATCTTCAGCTCCAGGTGATGGGTTTAAGGACAGGACATGACCTTTAGGACATGATAGGATTAACCCACTGCAGCGTATGAGGCTAGAGAATCGTTGCCTAGTGGCTTATAAATGAGTGGCCATCATTGGCCAACAGGTGATAGCTGCTATATAAGTAGCAGCTGTGAGTGAAGTTGGTTTGTTCGGGAATATTGCCCTAGTTTTACTCGCTGTTAGTTTGTTGTTAATAAAGGATTATTGCTAACCGTCAAGCCTCCATTCCCTTCTTCATTCTTTGAATGAAGCACTGGCGACAATTGGGATACCTGAGGCGACGGTTGAGTACTGGTTACGGTAGGGGAGTTTATTTATCCTCTATTCTTGTCAATCCACATTGCTCCATGGCGGCTAAGATATCTTTCGCTCCATATGACCCGGCCTACGAGACGTGGGATGCTGTATGTTGAGACGTATGTTGAGCGTTTTGACTGTTATCTTCTAGCCATCGATTTCACCGAGCTCTCGGGAGATAGGAAACGCGCCCATTTCCTGAATGCCTGTGGCCCACAAATATTTGCAACGGCCAGAGCTCTGTTGGCTCCTCAATCAGTTTCTGCGGTGCCTTGGGCCACCTTGATGGGCACATTGCGAGCTCATTATGCGCCTGCTCCTTCGCGCATTTCCAGACGGTTTACCTTTTCGCAGAGGTCCAAATGGACGGGAGTCCATCAACTCAGTATATGGCTTCTCTCCAGACCGCTGCTATAGAGTGTGAGTTCCCTAACTTGGATGACTCCCTTCTTGAGCAGCTGGTGTGCGGCGTGAGAAGTTTGAGATTGCAACGCCGTCTTTTATCTAGAACGGACATTACCCTCCAGTCTGCCTTGGATGAGGCACGTGCCTATGAAATGTCAGAGAAGTCATCGGTAGATGCATAGGGTTCCGGCCACATACGGTGGCCTCTGCTTCCATTCACCATGACGATGTTCTCTCCGAGGAATTTGAGGTGAGGAAGGCGAGGTGGGTCGCCTCCGAGTAGCCCCGGGAGCCAAGCGGCCAACAGAGCGGAAACCACAGGCAGGCGCCTTGCCTGGGATGCGGAGAGAATCACCCTCGCTCGTTGTCGTTTCAAAACTGCAGTTTGCTGCAAATGTGGCAAACAGGGACATCTGGCTAGGGTTTGTCGTTCTACCCACTGGACAATATTCCATCAGGTCCTCGTCCGGTTAGACAGTTCCAGAGGTCCTCCTGTGTCCCAAGATGATTGCTTCACCGTGAACCGAGGAAACACCAACCCTGCAGTGTCGATCAGCCAGGCATTGACTGGCTCCAACAAGAAAATTTTTCTTACTATCAAGTTGGAGGGGGTGCCCTGTAAAATGGAGGTGGACACAGGCTCTTCTAAATCTATTATTGCCTGGAACACCTTACAGAAGATAGCTCCAAGCTTCACTGAAAGTCAGTTGACTGCCTGTACCACCAGACTGAAGGACTATCAGGGGATATTCCCATTCTTGAGGTGCCCGCCTTCGGGTGGAGAAAGGTGTTTTCTCCGGTCGCCTCCCATTGCTTGTAGTTAAGGGTGACCTACCCAGCTTATTGGGGTTGGATTGGTTCTCAGCATTGGGCCTTAACATCACAGGCATTCATTCTACCACCACAGATGGGTTCGAGGCTCTGATGTCTGAGTTTGCTGAGGTATTTGCTGATTCCCTGGGTCAATATAAGGGCAACCCTATCTCTAAACCTTGATCCCCAGGTGTCTCCTATTAGGCTTAAGCCTCGGGGTGCCTTTTGCGCTGCGTCCAAAGGTGGACAAGGAACTGGATAAGTTGATTGCGCAGTGCTGGAGCCCACCGACCACTCTAAGTGGGAGACTCCTGTTGTCACCCCATTAAGCGGATGGTTCGGTATGCATCTGTGGTGATTTTAAATGCACATTGAACCGTGCTTTGCAGGCACACCCTTATCCAGTTCCCGTAGTCCAACACCTTCTCCACTCTTTGGGCCAGGGGTCTATCTTTGCTAAGTTAGATATGGCACAAGCATATCAGCAGCTTCCTGTGGATGATGCCACGGCGGCTGCACAAACCATTGTCACTCACAGGGGCGCTTTTAAATGCCGCCGCCTGCAGTTTGGGATTAGTGTGGCCCCCGGGTTGTTTCAGAGTCTTATGGAGCGGCTTTTGCAGGGCATACCTGGAGTCGTTCCATATTTCGATGATGTGTTGGTCTCTGCCACCAGCCAGGATGCCCTCATTAGCCGGCTGCGACAGGTTCTTACCCGTTTCCAACAGACGGGCCTTAAGCTTAAAAAGTCTAAGTGTACATTCGGGGTGCCTAGGGTTGAGTTCCTGGGGTTCCTAATTGATGCTGATGGGTTGCATCCAACCCCGTCAAAGGTGGAGGTGATAAAAAATGCCTCTACTCCTACCTGCAAAGCAGACTTGCAGTCGTTCTTGGGACTCCTTAACTTTTATAGCGTGTTCCTGCCCCATAAGGCTTCTGTGGCGGAGCCTCTTCATAGGTTACTCGATGGTAGGACTCCTTGGTCATGGGGCAAAGCCCAGGCCTCTGCTTTTGCTGCTGTCAAGGCTCTCCTTACCTCGGATGCCGTGTTGGTCCAATATAGCGACAGTGTTCCCCTTACTTTAGCTTGTGATGCCTCTCCATATGGCGTAGGGGCTGTTCTGAGCCACCTACTACCAAATGGATCTGAGGCTCCAATTGCTTATTTTTCTCGGACTCTGTCGTCGGCAGAGAGGAATTATAGTCAACTAGACAAGGAGGTTCTGGCCATTGTAGCTGCCGTTAAACGGTTTCATGATTACATTTATGGCGTTTTTCAATTGATCACTGATCATAAGCCTCTTTTGGGGTTGTTGGCTGGTGACAAACAGACCCCTCAGATCATGTCTCCTCGCCTATTAAGGTGGTCTATTTTTTGGCAGCGTACAATTATCGGTTGATCTATCGCCCTGGGAAAGAGCTTTCCAATGCAGATGGCCTTAGCGTTGTCCTCTCCCTTTGAAGGGGGTACCCAGCCCCTGCCTCATCCGTTTTTTTGTGGATGAGCTTCCTGCCTTGATGACTGCAGATGATATTGCATATCATTCCAAGCGTGACCCTATTCTGGCACAGGTTCTGGATTGAGTGCACGGCGGGTGGCCACAAGACCGCCTGCGGGAGTTCCAACCCTACAAGACTAGGCAAGTGAGCTGTCTGTCTTGAGGGGCTGTTTACTGTGGGGCAGTCGGGTAGTGGTCCCTCATCCTTACCTCTGTATTGCAATACCTACACGAAGGTCATCCGGGCATTGCCAGGATGAAAGCTTTAGGCAGCAGTTATGTTTGGTGGCCTAAAGTGGATCAGGCCATCTCAGAATGGGTAGAGAATTGCGGAGTTGCCAACTGTCATCAGCGACAGCTGGTACCTCACATAAAACCACTGATGATCTCACCCAGTTTCAGATAGATGTTGAACAGAAGCGAGATGGCGGCAACAAGTGAGGAGACTGGTCTAACTCTATTTGAGAGATAGAGGAGAACCAATGTACTAATCCCCCAATGGCAGGATACCATGGTATGGTATCAAAGCGCTTAATAGGACCAGGCAGAGGAACAAATCTGGCCCTCCAGATCATCCACCAACGCAAGAGTGTTGTAAGGCCAAGGACTGAATGGCCAGATAGACAGTCTCCAGGTGCAAACTGATATGCCACCATATTCAACCTGCCTGGGCGAAGGTTGGAGACACGAATATAAAACAGGTCCAGAAGCTTCTGAATTTCACCACCGCCTCTTTCTGGCGGCCGGAAAGATCCAACAAGGAAGCACTAATCCCCTGAGCCATGTCATCCCAGTGGCCAGCAAGCTTTTGGGCAGGGTCCAAACACTGGTGGCATTCAGTCACCCAGCAACCTGTCCATGTCCTCAGTCACAGGGTCAAACTCATCCCAGACAACATCACCAAGATTCCTCACGCCCATGCCACAATTTTGGTCCAGACCATTCTGTTGAACGATTTTATCTATAGATAACCGTTAAACTCAGCACGCCCCTGCATTCACAAGCTCCCCTGGTGAAGGAGGGAGCGGGTCACCAAACAGGGCAGCTGAGTTTAATGAGGGAGGAGGCGAGCAACGCTCTCAGTGCCACCAGTAGGTCCTAGTAGATCTAACTAGGTCCGATCAGCCTCTGAACGCTGACCTCCAGGAACTCTCTAGGCGTCTCCTTATCTCTCAGTCGGAGAACCAAGGAGCTTGGGATCTGCGCCTCATCAGAGGCACGACACGGTCTAAGCCCCAGCCGCAGCCCGTCCCAGGCTGCAGCTAGTTCCTCTGCCATGAGCCAGACCCTCAGGAAGTGGCCCAAGCCCGCCTGAAACCTCTCTGTCCATTAGGTGGGACGGTACCAAGCATGGTTCCGCCTTTGGTAGCGGCCAAACCAGCGAAGGAGAGTGATCTGACCATGACAAAGGTTCAATGACTATTTCCTTTAAGTCCAGATCTCTCAACCACTGACCAGAGACAAAAATCAGGTCCAGTGTGCCTCCCCATGTGAGTGGGGCCATCCACTACTTGAGTCAGGTCCAGCCATGGAAGCCAAGAACTCCCGAGCATCGATGAGGCCAGCAGATGGCAGATTAAAGTCCCATGACTGTCTCTCCACTGCCAGCAAGCACCTCTGAAGCTGGGCAGGGCTGTCAGCAGCAAGGAGCCAGGCACGCACCAGCAAGCCATCTGACATCCAGACCCCACCTCACAAAGAGGGTTCACACCCGCAATCTGATACAGTGGTTCCTGCTCTAGACTCTCTTTAATAACAACCGCCACCCTCCATACCCTGGGCCTCGGTTGAATGATAAAATGGGATTTTCAAAGGGCACGCCCTTCAGTACAAACCAGGTCTCCAACGATAATATGCTGGCACCCCTGAATCAGATCATATATTACCTTCCACGGACCGTGCTCATCATGATCAAGGCCCGGCTCTGAGAGTCTTGACCATCAACGGGTGAAGTCAGATCCCATCCTGCATACATCGAATGGACCCCTGCATAAAGATCCCCCTTCCGCCATATCTGTCCCACTTAAAATAGACTCACCTCACACAAAGGAACAATATAATCCAACCCATTTGATATCGCCAATGCGCTGAACTGGTTTCTGGGTACGTTCCGTAACTATAAAAGCCATATTTTTATATATATTACGAAAGGCACAGGCTGCAAAAGCTGGTGCACCAACTATGGAAATAGCAGGCCCATAAATATCTTTGACATTTAACATTCCTATGAGGTAATTGTATCTACTGTGAAGTGGGGAGCGCTCAGTAGTTGTACCGACTTCTGGGCAGTGTTTTGGACTTATGATAAGTGTAGTTTTCGACAACTGGAACTGCATGAATTGTAGTTAGATTCCCAATTGCAGATGGACCTTCTGAGGCTGGAAAGTATGAAAAGACACTTTCCACACAATAAATATACCATCCCTTTGGTAACTACGTGGGAATTTGGAACACAGCCAAGCTCGACCTGTTGCTCTGCCCGAGTCTTCTCCATCTTCTTCAATGTTTTCTTCAGCTTTGACTGGCTTGGGGATTTCGGCACTGATACAGACTGGAGGGCTAGGCAGTTAGCAGCCCAATGGCCCTCCTTTCTGCATCAGAAGCAGGCCTCAATGGGGTGACACTGGCTCTCTCTAGTGTTCAACGTAGGGGTTCTTCCCTTTGACAGGCATCGCTCCTGGCCTCAGCGGGGTTGGCTCTGTTGCACTGTGTGATGCCTGTATTCCAACAGATCCAGTTCTACTGTGGTAGCCAATTGATACCACACATTGAGGTCATCCGGGAACCTCCCTCCCAGGCAATTCTGATACAGTTACCATATTTCTCAGAGTATAAGACTCACCTTTTTCCCCAAAAAGAGGCTGAAAATTTGGGTGCATCTTATACTCTGAATGTAGCCTTTTTGAAGCTTTTTTCAGCCCTAACGAGGCGCTAGCGAGTGAAGCGATCTTCCAAGCTTTGCCTGCTCCCACGACTTTCTGCTATGCTTTAACAAGGCACTAGCAAATAAAGTGATCTTCATGCATTGCCTGCTCCCTCTGAAACTCAGCTGTTCTTTAGAAGCTTTTTTTCAGCCCTAACTAGGCACAAA
>NC_080550.1:25667518-25697404 GCF_028640845.1 Ahaetulla prasina | reverse complement strand
ATTCAACTTTAGTCCTTCCTCGTCAAAATCCAGTATAGATCCAAATATCTAGTCTTTTATTATAGATATAAAACAGATCTTCCTCACAAATTGTCTTTCCAGGACACTAATATTGTTGTCTGTTAATATTTCAAAAAACTTTGTTTCAAGGATAATACTTTTGTCTCTTGCCATTTTTTTGATCCACTAAAATTTCAATACAGAAAATTACAATATCTATTCAACTTTAGTCCTTCCTCATCAAAATCCAGTATAGATCCAAATATCTAGTCTTTTATTATAGATATAAAACAGATCTTCCTCACAAATTGTCTTTCCAGGACACTAATATTGTTGTCTGTTAATATTTCAAAAAACTTTTGGTAAAGTGTTCCTTTTTATTTTTGTTTTTTGGTTATTTGCATAGTCTTTTTTAATGTCCACTATTGTATTATAATCACCAATCAAGCACACATTGTCATTCCCTATTTCTATTATCTTATCATACACATTTTTGTAAAAGTCGCCTTGATTGTTATTGGGTGTATATATAACAACTAGCAAAATATTTTTGATCCACTAAAATTTCAATACAGAAAATTACAATATCTATTCAACTTTAGTCCTTCCTCATCAAAATCCAGTATAGATCCAAATATCTAGTCTTTTATTATAGATATAAAACAGATCTTCCTCACAAATTGTCTTTCCAGGACACTAATATTGTTGTCTGTTAATATTTCAAAAAACTTTTGGTAAAGTGTTCCTTTTATTTTTGTTTTTGGTTATTTGCATAGTCTTTTTAATGTCCACTATTGCATTATAATCACCAATCAAGCACACATTGTCATTCCCTATTTCTATTATCTTATCATACACATTTTTGTAAAGTCGCCTTGATTGTTATTGGGTGTATATATAACAACTAGCAAAATATTTTTGATCCACTAAAATTTCAATACAGAAAATTACAATATCTATTCAACTTTAGTCCTTCCTCATCAAAATCCAGTATAGATCCAAATATCTAGTCTTTTATTATAGATATAAAACAGATCTTCCTCACAAATTGTCTTTCCAGGACACTAATATTGTTGTCTGTTAATATTTCAAAAAAACTTTGTTTCAAGGATAATACTTTTGTCTCTTGCCATTTTTTTTGATGCATTAATCTCTGTCTTTCCTTCATTACTCCTTTTGAAAAGTTGAAACGACTGTTTGCTGCTGAACCTATTTTAAAACACCCTGACATGGATGTTCCTTTTGTGGTACAAGCAGATGCTAGTGATGTAGCGGTCGGAGCCGTTTTGCTCCAAAACAATGCTGATGGTAAACTACAACCTTGTGCTTTCACTTCACGAAAATTGACTGAAACTGAAAGAAGGTGGGCTATTTGGGAGAAAGAAGCATTTGCAGTTCATTGGGCTCTTCGCACCTGGAGACAATTCTTAGAAGGTTCCAACCATCCTTTTGAAGTTTGGACTTTAATTTATGTTTGACTAAGGCCATTTTATTTTTAGTTTGTTCATCCCCTTGATCTATTTGTAATTGATTTTCTAATTTTTAAATTTCCTCAGACAGCGTATTGTAATCTCTCCACTTATCTTTATTTCTTTTTGCAATATATGCTATTGTAATCCCCCTTAAGTATGCTTTTGTAGTGTTCCAGAGATTTTGTAATGAAGTTTTTTGTTGTCTTTAACAAATAATTCCAATTCTTTTAATATCTTTTGAATATATTCTTTCTCTTTTAAAATTTGAGGATTTGAGTGTCCATCTACTTTCTTCCTTTTTTGTCCTTTCCATATTATTTTGAGAGGATTACGATCAGCCCAGGTGTTTGACATAATCTCTACGTTTTCCACATCTTTGACTAAGTTTCCATATATCCAGGCCATGTCGATTCTCGATCAGGATCTATGGGGATTGGAATAAAAAGTGAATTTTGTTTCTTCGGCGTTACGAATTCTCCAGATATCTAATAAGTTTAATTCTTCTATCATTTCAAAAAAACTTTTGGTAAAGTGTTCCTTTTTATTTTTGTTTTTTGGTTATTTGCATAGTCTTTTTTAATGTCCACTATTGTATTATAATCACCAATCAAGCACACATTGTCATTCCCTATTTCTATTATCTTATCATACACATTTTTGTAAAAGTCGCCTTGATTGTTATTGGGTGTATATATAACAACTAGCAAAATATTTTTTTGATCCACTAAAATTTCAATTATCAACATTCTACCTCTTGTGTCTGTATATATTTGTTTACTCTTATCCCCTCTTTAATGTATATTGCCACCCCTCCTTTTTTCTTCTTCTGCTAATGTTGAATAGAGTTTCCCCAATTTGTTATATTGTAAATATTTTTCATCTTCTTTTTTGATGTGCACTTCCTGGAGGCACCCTATATCTACTTTTTGTTTAACTAATTTGGAAAATATCTGTCTTCTTTTGGACAGTGAATTTTAACCTTTCACATTTAATGATATTAATTTCAATTCCTCTTCATTCTTTTTTTTTTTTATTCAAAAAGTTTTACAAAAAAAAAAATTCCCCCCCTTTCCCCCCAACCCCCCTCCCTTCACTAATACCCTCCCCCCTGACTTCCCAGAACAAGCACAAGGTATAGTTAAAAATAAAACAAACATATGCTAAGAAAATTTTTCCCCAAAACTATTATACCAATTTTCCCTCTCTTCTTCCTCCTAACATAACCAAAATCCTTCAAAAAATTAAAAAAAAATTTAAAAATTAACAATTAACAGTAATAAAATATATAAATCAATAGAACAAATTAATCCTAAAGTATTTAAAACCAGCTAAAGCATAAAAATCCAATCCAATTCAAAAAATATCTCCCTTATAGCTTCTATAACCATATAATTCTCCCCCCAGGTCTTTCTTACATAAGATCTTTTGAGAATATTCTATTTAAAATTCAGTGCAACACATTATAAAATTTCAATACAGAAAATTACAATATCTATTCAACTTTAGTCCTTCCTCGTCAAAATCCAGTATAGATCCAAATATCTAGTCTTTTATTATAGATATAAAACAGATCTTCCTCACAAATTGTCTTTCCAGGACACTAATATTGTTGTCTGTTAATATTTCAAAAAAACTTTGTTTCAAGGATAATACTTTTGTCTCTTGCCATTTTTTTTGATGCATTAATCTCTGTCTTTCCTTCATTACTCCTTTTGAAAAGTCAATCACAATATTTCCTAGTAGTTCCTTATGTCCAAGAATCCACAAATTACTGCCTTATATTCCATCAGTCCAAAAAGAGAACTCTTGGAAAACATTAACCCTGTGAGTTTTTTCGGTTCAGGAGACAGCCTCCTGTAGCACAAATTCAGGCATTTCATCCAAACTATTTAAAGAAAACTTCTTTACATCAACTTGTTTATTCACGATCATATATTCATATTTACCCACTTTTGTTTGTATCTCATTTTCCAAGTGATTGCATTGGTTAATTTCCTCCAAGCTCGCATCCATTTTTTATCAATTCGTATTTTTGAATAATTAAATACATACTTTCTGTGTAATCCTGTATAAAGTCACAAATCCATTCTTCTGAAAGAACCTTCATGACAAAGTTCCTGCTGAGAATCCCCTTGTGAAATACTTAAACAACGTAATATAATCCAACAATCCACAGTCCAACACAATAAGATAAAACCTCCATTCAGTTTCGATTCCGCAGCAAGGCTCCCTTTGATGTATCGCTCTGCTTTCAGTTGCTCTCAACGCCATTTTAAACAATTAAAAGAAGGGGGGGGAAATTCTCTTTTTTAAAAAAGGTGGAAGTCAGGAAATCAAAAATACTTGCAAACCAATAATTGTTCACTCATGCTTCTTCCGTCTGCTTTTGGAAATCCACAAAAAGAAATCAGTTGTTAGCAGAAGTGGACACCTTCCTCTTTTCCTGCTTTTGCAGGAGCGCAGTGAATACTGGAGATTAAGGGAGGATTAAAAGGGATTCGACCTTTCGGGACTTTGCATAACAAAAACAAAGCCCCTAGGGGAATCTACCACTATCCCCCCCCCCTTGCTCTTTCTCTCTCTTTCAACCAGAGAGGGAAATTGAAGCCGGGAACAGCTGTTCGTTGCTGTTTTCACCGGCTTTTACCATATTCAGTGCGGAGTGCCATAAATTAGCACCCAGCGAGAAAGGTGGCGCCACCCGGAAGTCAATTCCTCTTCATTCTTAATTTTGTGTTGCTCACTGCCTTCTTTGTATCCTTATTCTTACTCCTCCTCGATGGTCTTTCTCCTCTTTACTTCTATCATCTTGGTCTTTCTCTTGAGTCTCCTGCAGTTGTTCGTCTTGGCTGGCTGCTTCCAATTCCTTCCTACTGCTATATTCTTCCTCTTAAGCCAGCTAGCTGGTCATATAGTTTTTGAGCTTTCCCCATTCTATCAACTTTGATCTTTTTGTCATTCCAGGAGACTAACATTCCCTCTGGAGTAATCCATTGGAACCGTATATTCCTTTTATTTAATTGGGTTGCTAAATAGTGATAGTCCTTCTGTTGTTCGTGGACCTTCCTAGGGATTTGTTTTAATGTGATGATTTGATTTCCTTTGTAAACATCATCAGTTCCTCTCTTGTGATCTTATATATTATGTCTCTCACCTTCTTGCGGGCAAATCTTATATGCACTTCCCTAGGGAGCTTGTGGCATCTAGCATAACTTGTATGGACCCTATACACATCATCCAATTCATTTATAATCTCTCATTTGTCACCTTTGCAGGGCATCTGCAATTAAGCCTGCCATCAACATCCCTAGATCCTGAGAGGGGTATGGCCAGCAAAGATGACACAGCGTGAATTCAGGGGCTCCTGAAGAACACTGATATCCCAGCTGTTTAGGGGATTCCCCAGGGAGTCCTAGCTAACTTGTAGAGACAGCGAAGAATGGGGGCACAGGCTGGTGAGCGCAGTATTTGCTTTCGACCCAGCAGCAAAGGAAGACAGCCATTAGGAGCTGTCAAAAGCCAGAGCAGCCACACAGAAGGAGGAAAAAAAGAGAGTGAAGCGATTATCTGGGTGAGAAACGGAAGTCTTGAAAATTAGATTTTTTTTATATTTTCATCTCTCAAACTTTAAAAAAGATTTTTGAAAAGTTATGGCAAAGAGGAGTGGGGAGGCAGATAAATAAGACTACCTCCCCATTTCCGGAACAGTGGCGGTAGAACAGAAGCCAGAAATAAAAACTAACAAAAAACTAATCACAGTAAATTTAAAACAAACTTAATGGTCTGAAAGCAGATTGGACAAAGAGACTTTGTATGGCTAATGAATCCTTAGACATTACTATTTAAATTTAAATTTCGGCTTTGAAAGTTTAAAGCGGAAAGAAGAAAGACTTTTAAATAAGTGGCACTGCCATCTAGTGGCGATAGAGAAATTAAATGGGAGCATTGTATAGAAGACGAAACAAAGCAACCTTGGACATTGTTTTGGAAAGTGGCAAGAAGTTGATGACAAGAAGTGATCATGTGATTTTGTAACAGGAGGAGGAGAAAAAGAAGAACGAAAGTTTTTGTAAACTATCAGGGGGAACGGGGAAAAATGATTACAAAAATGTATAATTTTTTGTTAAAAGTCAAAATGGAAGAAGAAACAATGAAAGAGACAATGATTAGCTGGGCGAGAAATTTTGGTCATAATATACAATTAGAGCAATGGGATAGATTTGTGGGAGAGAAACTATAAACTAATGATATCAACTGCTTACAAGGAGAACCTCTATAAAATGTTTTATCGATGGCATCTGCCACCAGCGAGATTGGCCAAGATGTTCTTCAACAGGTCCCCGGAATGTTGCAAGTGCTGTTATAAACAAGCAACATTCTAACACAAGTGGTAGACCTGCCCTAAAATACGAAAGTACTGGTGTCAGATAAGAAAGTGGCTGGAGGGGATAACAGAACAGAAAATAGAGATGAAGCTGGAACTTTTCCTCTTGGGCATTCTTGAAGGGAAAATGGAGAAAAAATTACAGTATATAATAATATACATCTGTCTGAGATGGTATAGGGTTTCCTGCCTGGGCAGGGGGTTGGACTAGAAGACCTCCAAGGTCCCTTCCAATTCTGTTGTTGTTGTTGTTGTTGTTGTTGTTGTTGTTGTTGTTATTATTATTATTATCCAAGGAGCTGGATAATTATTATTATTATCCAAGCAGCTGCTGATCCAATTCTACAGAGGAATTATTGAGTCTGTCATTTGCACCTCTATAACTGTCTGGTTCAGTTCTGCAACCCAGCAAGAAAAACACAGACTTCAGAGGATAATTAGAACTGCAGAAAAAATAATTGCTACCAACCTGCCTTCCATTTAGGACCTGTATACTGCACGAATCAAGAAGAGGGCCGTGAAAATATTTACAGATCCCTCACATCCCCTGGACATAAACTGTTTCAACCCCTACCCTCAAAACTACGCTATAGAGCACTGCACACCAGAACAACAACAGACACAAGAACAGTTTTTTCCCGAAGGCCATCACTCTGCTAAACAAATAATTCCCTCAACACTGTCAGACTATTTACTGAATCTGCACTACTATTAATCTTCTCATCGTTCCCATCACCAATCTCTTTCCACTTATGACTGTATGACTATAACTTGTTGCTGGCAATCCTTATGATTTATATTGATATATTGACCATCAATTGTGTTGTAAATGTCGTACCTTGATGAACGTATCTTTTCTTTTATGTACACTGAGAGCATATGCACCAAGACAAATTCCTTGTGTGTCCAATCACACTTGGCCAATAAATTCTATTCTATTCTATTCTATTCTATTCTATTCTATTCTATTCTATTCTATTCTATTCTATTCTATTCTATTCTATTCTATTCTATTATTATTACATATTAACCGCAAGTAGAATTGTCCTAGCACAGAACTGGAAACAACCAGATATTCCTCAAGACCAAATTATAATAAAAAAAATCATTGTGCAGAAATGGACAGATTGTCCATGGAAATGAAGGAGAGGGAGGAACCTGAGTACTATCAAATTTGGGACAAATGGTATTCCTGGCTTGAGAGGAGATGGAAAAAATAAGAGATAACTTGTTAAATACAATATGTGGAAGGTAAAATTGTTGAAGAAATATAAGATATGAAATTGAACTACGAATAGAAGTAACTGTAAATATAAATAAGGATGTAATTTAAGATAGAGATATATAGAATTAGAAATTTTATAAATATGTACGTTATGATAGAGATACCGATATAGAAAAGCTGTTATTAGTGGAAAATTTTTATGTTGTTTTTCTGTTTTTTCTGTTTTTTTCTTTTTGTATTTGTGTTTTAAATGTTGGAATTTCAATAAATATTTTTTTTTAAAAAGAGAAAGTGACAAACTTTTACTTTTAATTAGGTGAAAACAGCAGGAATATTCAGAATTGGTTTTCACCAACCTGTGCCAATATGACAATATGACTGCCTCAATCCTGGCCAAGAATGGGTGGCCCTGTGGCCCTGGGGGCAGCCAGCTCCCCGTGGACTGCTGCTCCCCAATCGGGGCCAGCTCCAGGGCAAGGTGCTGTCAGTTCCCAACGGTTGGCAGCTCAGCCACAGGGGATCGCCAGCCAACCTCAAACGCAACTGGCAGCTGCAGACACTCAGCCCTGGGCATTCCATTATGGCGCGAGGTGGCCGTAAGGGTATTGGTGTCAAGGTTCCAGAAATACCTCTTCTGCGTAAAAGAAACTCAGAGGCATTTTTTCTTTTTCTCAGAGTCCTTTACTAGCATGAGGAGACTGGCACACGATGAGTGCAATTCCCAAAACTGAAGTTCTGGATTCGTTTCCCCAGTTATACAAACCCCCATAGTCCCAACCCCCTCACCCCTCTCATGGTCACCCCGTCCCACGGTCTTCCACTTCATTCCAGTAACTTGCCACTCTTCCTGCAGACATGAACACCATCCGACCTTGACCCTTTGAAGAATGTTACCATACCCCTCAACCCCCCCTCCTCCCCTCAGGATAAAAATGTGGCAGCGTCTGGAAACCTAAAGTTTAATATGGTTTCCAGGCCTGACAATTGGGGCACCTCAGGCCCCACCTCGGGCCCCACTGGCTGATCAAGGCCATGTTTGATGGGAGTGCAGAGAAGTTGGTTTTCTTCCTGAACCAGGTGTGGGCTCACCTGGATCGATATGGACAGGCTTGTTTTTATTTATTTATTTATTTTGTCGAGTACATATTAGATAATATATATAAGCATGAACCGAATACAAAAAATGAATACAATTAAAGGGAACATTAGGACAGGGATGGTAGGCATGCTGGTGCTCTTATGCACGCCCCTTACAGACCTCTTAGGAATGGGTGAGGTCAACAATAGGCAATCTTAGGTTAAAGTTTTGGTGGTTTGGAGATGAGACCACAGAGTCTAGTAGTGCATTCCAAGCATTAACAACTCTATTACTGAAGTCATATTTTCTGCAATCAAGTTTGGAGCGGTTCACTTTAAGTTTGTATCTATTGTGTGCTCGTGTATTGTTGTGGTTGAAGCTGAAGTAGTCATTGACAGGTAGGAGGACATTGTAGCAGATGATTTTATGAGCTATGCTTAAGTCATACCGAAGGTGGCGTAGTTCTAAAAAATTTTTTTTTATTCAAAAAGTTTTACAGAAAATTCCCCCCCCTTTCCCCCCACCTCCCCTCTCCCCTCCCTTCACAACCCCCCTCCCCCCCCCGACTTCCTAGAACGAGCACAAGGTATAGTTAAAAATAAAACAAACATATGCTAAAAAAATTTCATCCCAACTTAATTATACCCCTACAATCATCAATTCCTAACTTCCCCCAAAAACAAACAAAAATAATACATCATAATCATTCAAAAACAATCTGATAACTCTTAGTCTGATATCTACTTTGAATATAGTCAATCCATTTTTTCCATTCCTTTAAGTATCTTTCTTGCGTATTGTCTTTCAAAAAGGCTGATATCTTCGCCATCTCAGCCAAATTGGCAACTTTCAATATCCATTCTTCTATTGTAGGTAGTTCTTTTTTCTTCCAGTATTGTCCTATTAGTAATCTTGCTGCTGTTATTAGATTTAAAATCAATTTAGTCTCATTTACTGTACAGTCCGTATTAATTCCCAACAAAAAAAATTGTGGCAGGAACTTTATCTTCTTTAGTTCTAAATTTTCTAAACTCAGAATTTCAAGTCTGGTGGCATAAGATACTTTATTGCGAGCAGAGGAGTGGAGGACTCTTCTTGTGAAATATTTCTGGACGTGCTCAATTGTATTAATGTCCGATATGCAGTGTGGGTGATGATGTAGCTTTCATGAATGCCATTGTGGCAAATCTGGATGGAGAGGCCGCAGAGTGAGTGATAAATCTCCATGATGATGGGGCTCCTGAGTTGGGGGACTGTAACACCTTCTTGGGGGAGCTCAGAGCCCAGTTTAGAGATACCATGGGTGGGCAGAATCCAAGTCCATATCGACTCTGAACACCCCAAACCCATCAAAGCTGAGGAAGCCACCCAAGAAAGGGAATGAGAAGTTGTGAGTGGTGCACCAAATCATAGAGGTCTCCCCCCAGTCAGTGAAGGGAAGGGAACTCTGACCATGGAAGGCCCCCAATTGATCTTCTATAAGAGCAACAGCAAGGGGGAAGACGACCTGATGGTAAGTGGAACCATCACTCCCTTTTCAGCCCAAGTGGAGATCGTAGTACCCCATTCAGGGGTGTAGAGAGTTGTAAAGGCCCTAATAGACTCAGGGTGCACCTGAAGCTTAGTCAGCCTGCAGACAGCACGGAAGCTGGTATTGCGAGTGAGGAAGCTGCACCAACCCATGAAATTCAAGCAGGTCGATGGCTCCATAGTAGGTGGGTTGCCCTGCTCCTACCTAACAGAGCCACAGAGAAACCATGGTTCATGTTGGCTCCAAAATGGCAGATGCTATGATATTGGGGTTATCCTAGATGACCAAATGGAGTCCCATGGTACACTGGGTGAAGGGTGAGAGGCACATAGTGATGGTGGTGGGGATCTGCCCCCCGCCCCCACAGAGGAAGAAGCAGGGCAAGCCCAACCAGCAAGGAGAAAAGAGGGAAGTCCTTGAGCGCACAAAAGTGGCCTCCGAGTTGGTGCCAGAAGTGCAGACCATCCCTAAGGAATACCAGGACTTAGCGGAAGTGTTCAGTGGGAAGGAATGCAACATCCTGCTGCCCCCATTGCCCCACAGACTATGCAATTGAGATCTTACCAGGGGCGAAACTCTCCAAACCCAAAATGTATTTGATGACCCTGAATGAGATGGGGGAATTGAGAGACTATATTGATAAAAACCTGGCCAGGGGGTTCATCCAGCCTGCAAAATCCCGAGAAACAACTCCTGTGCTATTCAAGGAGAAAAAGGATAGGTTTGCTGAGATTATGTGTGGATTTCTGGGGGATAAGCAGCATGTACATGGAGAATATGTACCTGCTCTCCCTCATGAAAGACATGTTGGGATACTTAGCCAAAGGAAAGGTGTTCACCATTGACTATAAGGGAGGCATACTATCAAGTAAGAATTAAAGAAGGCAACAAATGGAAGATCATGTTTAACTGCCCATTAGGATGCTACCAATTTAGGGTGATGTCTTTTGGACTACAGAGAACCCGTCGTGTTCATGCAACTAATAAATAAAGTGTTGCATGAGCACCTATACAATGGGATTCTAGTGTATCTTAATAACATTCTCATCTATTCCGAAATGATGGAGGAACATGTGAAACTAGTACTTCAAGTAGTGAGTAAACTTCTGAACGCCAAGCTGTACACTAACCTGTCAAAATGAGAGTTCCATAAGACCAGTCTAGACTATTTAGGCTATTGAATGTCTTGTGAAGGGGTGGAGATGGACCCAGGAAAAGTAAAAGCCATTTTAGAGTGGCAAGACCCATGGACTCATAAACAGTTGCTAAGTTTTCTGGGCTTCGCCAATTTCTGTAGACAATTCATCCCCTCCTTTGTGAAAATCACCTTGCTGATCACAGAGCACAGATCGGGGTGGAGGGGGAAAACATTCCCAACAGCCTACAAAAATAAATCTTACAATGAAACCATGATGCTAAACAAGCCAGCCACTTCGGGTTCTTAAAGAATTTATACATCTGACCGAGCAGCAGTTCTGGTGTCCATGGATGAAAAAGGACATCAAGATCTATGTAAAAAGCTGCATTGTGTATGCTTCCATGAAGCAGTGACCAGGGAAGACTCTAGGATTATTACAGGAAGTAGCTGAGCCAACCCGGCCTTGGGAAGAAATAGCTATGGACTTCATAGTAGAATTCCCATAAAGTGGGGGAAACACTGTAATCTGACTTGTAGTTGATTTGTTTTCTAAACAAACTCAGTTTGTTTGACTGCCTGAGTCTCCCATCATCCCAGAGGCTGGGCAAGATATTCCTGCAGCACATCTATCGACAGCACGGAGTGCCAAACACATCATCTTGAACTGAGAAATCCAGTTTACAGCAAAGTTCTGGCGTGAATTCACAAGACCGATAGGGTTGTCATAGGGACTCAGTTCTGCATTCCATCCAAGTATGAATGGGGCCACAGAATGACCTAACACCATGGTGGAGTGACACCTACCTTGCTATGTCAACTATTGGGCAGAACCTTGCTATGTCTTGCTATTGGGCAGAACTACTGCCATTTGCTGAGGTGGCATACAATAATGCTATGCATAGTAGCACTGGTGTCACCCCTTCCAAGATAGCTACCAGTGTGGAATCTGTACCTATGCCATAGTATCCCTCGGACCCCACCTCTTCAGTAACCCTAATGGAGCAGGTGGATTCTCTCCAAAGTGCGTGGAGTAATGTAAAGAAGGTCCTAGCTAAAGCAAGGAAGAGTCAGAAACAGCAAGCTGATAAGAAACAAACTGCCCAAGGGGAATTCCACATGGGAGATAAAATGTACCTGTCCATGAAATACTTAAAGCTGAAATAGCCTTGCAGAAAACTAGGTCTAAAATACATAGGGCCTTTCCCTATTGTAAAGATTATCAACTCAGTCACAGTAGAATTGAAACTGCCCAAAATATAGGGTAGGATGTACCCAGTGTTCATTGCAGTTTGCTAAAACCGGCCCAGGAATCTAAATTAAGGCCAATTGGAAAGGATGTCCTAGGATCAATTATAGTGGGAGGTGAAAAACACTACGAAATAAAGTGAATCTTAAATTCTAGGCATTATAAAGGAAAACTACAATATTTAGTGCAATGGAAAGGCTATTACGGCAGATTGTTTAATAGGCAGGTTCCATGCAAAATACCCTCAAAAGTCAGGGGGCCACCAGGAAGGAGTTTATAAGTTATAATGACATATGTTTACTATTTTCCAGGTATCACCTATGTTTTATGGAGGGTCCACCTTTCAAGCTTGAAGCATGCTTATGCTGTTGCAACAATTATCACTTCTCAACTTGCCCAAGAACCACGGGGGAGGGAAGGGTGAGATGGAATGCAGGCTCCAGACTTCCAGAAAATGAGCCATGAGAGCCAAGGACACTTCAGTAGGTGTTTACCAAGACCAGAGACTTTTTCTCATAACAATACAGTGACATTCAATTGGACAAAGTGACCTGCACTAATGGGGGAGGGGGAATCTATACTGTCATTATGCAAGTTTGTGCAGAAATTAGGTAGAGCTGGTTTTGACTTCATCAGTGCCAAAATGATGTACTCAATAAAGTTTTGCATTCAGAGATTGGAAGATCTCGATCATGCTTGCTTTGGTTGGGGTTTGTCAGTTGGAATGTTGACATCTAGATTTCAGATGACCTCAGGGCAACAACCTAATATACACATGCAACATGCAATTCAGGATAAAAGCCTAAAGCAGGAACAGCTCAATCTGCATATCTAAATATCAAAGCCTGCTTTGTCATTATATGCATGTATATCTCTACTCTAGGTAGACCCCTAACAATGTGGACTATTGTTAATCACTGTACATGGCTGAATGAATAAAATCAGATCAAGAAAATTATTCTAATACCTGAAAGAAAGATATGAAAATTAGGACATGATATGCCTATGTCCCTGAGCAAATCTGCATGGCCTTGGAGGTCCAGTGGATATCATTTCTTGGGTATGTTTGGTGTCCTCCATTGAATATCACTTCTTGAGTATAGTTCCCAGCTTTTGAGTTTTTTAATCTCAAGCATTGAGCAAAGCTAATATATCGATATATTGGAAAATCTTTCTTGGAAACTCCTTTTTTTGGAGGTGGGGGAATGATTTATCTAAGCTTGGATCTGGCACTCCATTCATGTCTCCTGTGATAATTATTCCCTCTGCAATTCAATTTGATGAAGGTTTTTTTTTCTTTCTTTTTCTTTTTCTTTTCTTTTATGTACACTGAGAGCATATGCACCAAAACAAATTCCTTGTGTGTCCAATCACACTTGGCCAATAAATTCTAATCTAATCTAATCTTTAAAAAAAATTCCTATCTGGGAGGGCTGTTCATACAATGGTCCATACTTTTATTCATAGCTTAAATGGGCCTCTGGTGGCGCAACAGGCTAATGCAGCCTATTATTAACAGCAACTGCTTGCAATATTGCAGGTTCAAGTCCCACCAGGCCCAAGGTTGACTCAGCCTTCCATCCTTTATAAGGTAGGTAAAATGAGGACCCAGATTGTTGGGGGGCAATAAGTTGACTTTGTATATAGTATACAAATGGATGAAGACTATTGCTTGACATAGTGTAAGCCGCCCTGAGTCTTCGGAGATCTAAATGTCAGGATTGAAATTCCTTCTTTGTCTTGTTCTGGTACTTCCCCAGAAAGTGATTTAAGATAAATTGCTATTCCACTTTTTTTGACTTTCTCAATGATATATATTCCTGGTCTAGTTTCCATAAATTAGCATGCTTCTGTTTTATAAGTGTTTTTGTAGGCAAGGAAAATTGGTTTTAAATGTTTTACTAAAATTTTGCTTTTGTTTATGAGGCAAGTGAGATCAATGTTGTCTTCTCCATTTTGGTTTTATTTTTAATACCGTAGCTGTACCAGATTTTTCCTTTTCATCTCTAGCACCCTTCTTAGTAGTAGGACGTTTCATGAGTCCAGTGAAGTTAATTTTACATCTAAAAAGCCTGTTTAATTATTCTGATTTTTAATTTTCAAGAAGACTTTCACAACAAATTGAATTTTCCATCTCTGTTTGATTTGCTTGAGCTATGAGAAGAACAAGTATTTCCCCTTTTTCTTAGCACTGTAGGAGAGTCATCTTATAATATTTGAGTTTAGTTGCCTTCTATACTATATTTAGTGTGTCAATCTGCCACTTCAGATTCACCTGGTGCTGTTAACTTGTCATCCCAAAGTTCTGAATACTGTAGCTAAAAATCGGTTAACAATTTCAGACAGTGATTAGAAAACGGAGCATGTGGACCCAGAATACTTTGAAGGAGCAGACTGTGGCTTGAGCAAGACAGCTATTTCCTCATCTCCCAGAGCTCTAAGAAACTGCTGTCTTGCAGTCTCCTTGTGAGGAGCAATTATATGGAGCCCTTGTGATTGATCTCAAGTCTTCTCCTTGTCTGGAGGAAGAGATTTACGAAGAGCCATTCCCCCCACTGGCTTTTCTTTCTGTTGTGATCATTGGATCTGCTTTTAGAAGAGCCATTTTCAGTTCATAATTCTTTGCCTGAACTCTGGAACAGCTGTATTTTGCACTCCTCTATTTTTCCACTTTATTTGGAATTTCAAACTGGAGGAAAGGATTGCACCTAAGGAAACTGGAACACATCTCTAGAATTCAAGAGTCTAGCAAAAGTTGATTCTGAAATTTGATTTTGAAATCAAAAATTCTACTTCAGCTTTAATTGCAATAATACAAGAGCAACCAATAGATTTAAACTTAATGTCAACCGCTTTAATCTAGATTGCAGAAAATATGACTTCTGTAACAGAATCATCAGTGCTTGGAATACTTTACCCGACTCTGTGGTCTCTTCCCATAATTCTAAAAGCTTTATCCAAAAACTTTCTACCATTGACCTCACCCCATTCCTAAGAGGACCATAAGGGGTGTGCATAAGCACACAAACGTGCCTACCATTCCTGTCCTATTGTTTTTCTTTTCTTTTTCCTATATATATATATATATATATATGCTTATACCTCCTAATATTTACTCATATATATGTTTATATACTATATAATCTTTTTGTATGATACTTATATATATTGTTGTGACAAAATAAAATAAATAAATAAATAAAATTGACAAGCTTCTTGAGAGAAGCCAAAACCACAAAGTGACCCACAGAAGTATTAAATTTGGACCAAGAAGAGGTTAGAGGGGGGAAAAGCAAGGCTTGTTTGGAAACATGTGGTAATGCTGGGCTCCCCAAAACTTGTCCTCTTGCTTACCACCATCCTCATTTTCTCGCTGGGCCTGCTCAATAGCAGCTCGGATGCAGAGTTCACGTGCACGAAGTCCTGCTGAACTGCTCCCATCTGAGATGGCTTCCAGGACTATCGAGTCAATGGACAAGCAAGCTGCACTGTAGTGTTTGGCCAGGAATACAGCAGCACTAGTCTTCCCTGGGGGAATGGAAGATACAGAAGTTCACAAACACAAACACATCTGGATTCTCTTGCCACCAGTCATTTACATCTTGGCTGTATGTTATTAATGTATTTAATCACATGGTTACTTTAAAATGATGAATCTTAGAAGGTAACAATGTATAAAAAGCAAAACACAATATAAAACTATAAGTAATGTTTAATCCTGGTCTAATCCCCCTTTGTCTAGGTATTGATTGCTGGTACGGTGTTGTTCTTGTCTTTTGTTTTCTTTTTAGCTTTTTCATGGTCTTTTGAGTGGTGTGTGAATGCTGTTTATCACTACATACCTGTTGATGGCTGATTTGGCTGAGTGCCAAGTTTCCAAGACTGGCAGGCGTGCCTCCATTCAGAACCCCAAAAAACAACAATAACCCAACTCCATGTTTATAGAGAACTTTTACTGAGTTTGAAATGATAGCAATAAAAGAAAAGAAAGATCTGAGCCAAAAGGCGCGAAAGTTACATATTGAAAGTTTCCTCAAATCCCTCCCCCAAAGGACCCAGGCTGAATGTCCAATCCCTATCCCATATGGTGTCATGTGGGGCACATCTTCAGGTGTTTTCATCCATCTAGTATTCCAGGACGATGGAACTTGATTGGGTATAAACAACTGCATTCAGCTGTGGAGTAGATCATCCCTCTCTTTTTGTTCACACGGGCCATCTTCACTCACTTCCCCACCCAAATGCCAATTTTCCTGTCAGCCTCGGACTGCCAGACAGTCCAGGGCCATCATTTGGGCGGGGGAGGAGTGGACACACGCATACAGCATGGTGGAGCCACCACCCAAGAGACCCGCATCACTTCACTCCATCATCCACAGGCTGCCGCCTGGCTAGGGACCCCCGGACTTTGACTGGCTGACCACTCCTGCATCCATAGAACTACCACCTGGCTAGCGGAACCTTGGCTGTACCCAGCTCAGTGAAAAACAGCTGTTCATCAGATTGGGAAAACAGCTGCTCGTCAGAGCATGGACAGCAGCAGGAACCTGGGCAGGATAAACCAGGATGGGCAGCTAGAGGCAGGGCCGGACTGCGGAGGCCATCTAAGCATTACCCAAAATAAATGCTTTCCTTACCCAAAAGAAAGTTCAAGTCCTTGCCCTTCACTCACATGTCCACCACATGAACCAATCAGGTACCCTCCTTAACAGAAGATACCTCCTCAGTCTTCTCAGCACAACTGCAAGTCACAACACCCTTGACTTTCTAGAAAGAATTTTAACTACATATCCTCTTCACTCTATACAATCCCTGCTCCCATTTTCCCACAGTAGAACGTGTGGCAGGCCTGAAGACTGAAGCCTCAAAGGTAGAAAGATGGCTTCCAGGTCTGACAGGCTACCCCCACTCAGAAAAGACACGTCTCCTGGAAAGAGAATAATACAGGAGGTTAATCATGTTCCTAACCACCTGCCCCGGCTTATCAGGGTATTTATCGTAGAATTGTTTGACTAGCTTATCTGCTTTCACATTCCAACTTTTGACCAGTGTAGCTTCAGACAAAGGATACCCTTTCCAGTGTATTAAATATTGTAATTGACCCAGGGGTGAAATGCTACTGGTTTGGTGCAGATTGCCTTAACCGGTAGTGAAAATGCTACTGGTTCATCCGAACCAGTAGTAAAAAAATGCTTTAAAAAGTAAAAAAAAAAAAAGTTCTGACGATCGCAAGGCACAGCTGATTGTCTGAACTTTTTTTTTTACTTTTTTAAAGCATTTTTTACTACCAGTTCGGGCAATAGGTAGTAAAAATTGCTTTTAAAAAGTTTTTAAAAAGGTTCTGACAATCAGCTGTGACAATCAGCTGTGCCGCACAATCGTCAGAACATTTTTTTTACTTTTCGAAGCATTTTTTTACTACCTATTGCCGAACCGGTATTTTTGTGTAAACTGTGATAGTTTGTTTTTGAGCTCTCTGTAACTGTGATGTTCCTGCTTGTTGAAGGGGTCATTTTTTGTGAAGTCCAGCTGCTTTTGCATTATGTGTGAGTCAGTTGCGTAGCTTTTGTGTTATTTTTGGGTAAAGTGTGATAGTTGGTTTTCTCGGTCACATGACCACCAAGCCACGCCCACCAAGCCACGCCCACAGAACCTGTAGGGAAAATTTTTGAATTTCACCACTGAATTGACCTCTATATAGTCTAGAATCTAAAATCTTCTTGACTTCATAATGAGTTTCTCCTTGTACAACTTTGGGAGCAGGAATTGGTTGGGTTTGAGTTCTTAAAACTGGATCCAACTGTGGGTTTCAGAAAGCTACAGTGAAATACAGGGTGCATTTTCCCTAGGATGTGGGGGAAGCTAAGCTGAACTGTCACTGGGTTAATTATTTTTATTATTGGGAAAGAACGTAGGAATTTTGGTCCTAATTTCTTGAGGCAGCCTCAACTGTATGTATTTGGTTTTCTTTCTTTACTTGGGCTCAGGCAGGAGACCTGGTTTGCGGGATGGGAGTTGGATACAAGTATTCCAAGGCCCAAGGCCCATGCTGACCACACTGGTAGTGTTTGACAGTGTCTGACGGTGTGGGAGGGGGCTACTCGGGCTTCTTCATCTGGATCTGGCATCCGAACGGTCTCCTGGCTGGTTTATCTGCAGCTGGTTTCCTGTGAGGGTGAAGCTCCAGGTGCAGAATGATGGCAGTGTTGTACCACAACTGTATCCAGTCCAGTACTCCTCTAATGTCGCAGGTTTGCCTGAGGTCTGGGTCCAGGGCCTCTTTGAAGGGGTGCACCATTAGGCACTCTGGCCAGTCTCGTAATTTCTCGGCCAGCCTCCGAAACACCCATATTAATTCTTTTGCAGGTCTGCCAGCTTACTTCAGTGCTTTAATTTGGGTTTCAACTTCCACTTGCTGGGCAACAATGTTGAATCTGATCGGCATCTGTTGGATGAATTCATCAGCATCTTCTAGCTCAGGGGTTTCCTCATCGTGAAGCTCTGCTATCCATTCCGCCACCTCTCCTCATGCCACCCACGATGGTGGAAATCAATTCCTGATCAGATGTGGGCTCAGATGTAGTTGAGGAAATATACCAACTTCCCAGAAGTCCCATCAAATGTCACCCAAAAATGTGAGGGAGGAAAGGCTGGTGGGACTGACAGCTGGGCTGGCATGGGTGGCTTGCCAGGCACTTGCTGCTGGACCAGGACCTGCTGTGGAACCACTGGCACCTGTTGTTGAGCCTGGACCTGCTGAGGGACCATGGCTTGAAGTTTCAGATGTGGCTGCAGCTGGACAGGAACTTGCTGTGGCGCAACAGCTGGCTGCTGGAAGGGACCAAACTGTTGGAATGGCATCGGCTGCTGGATCGGGGCCAGTGTCCACTGGCATTGCACTCATCTTTGCCCCAGGTAGAAAGCCTACCCAGAAGGGATTTGGCTTGCTGGTGGTAACCCAAACCCAGGTTGGTGCTGTGGGGCAGGCAGACTCCAAAATCCCTGTGAAGGCCCTGCATTCCGTTGCTGGGCTGGCTCAGTAGGGTTGGTTGCCGGGTCGCTTGTGCCTCGAGGTGGAGGGAGCCCCCAGCCAGGCTGGGCTGGGCTGAGGCATAAGGCTGGGAGTCGAGCCACTTGGTGCCGAATGGTAAGAGGCTGACACTCCAGTCCACTGCGCTGCAACTCCCTGGCTCGGACAGGTGGATGTTGGCCCCCCCCCCCCCCCCCCCGTATTCAGCCCATGATGGAGAACACGCCACTTCTGTGCCAGGCCACCCATCTTTGGGTCCCTGAAGGGCAGGTTGTGCTCTGCTGTTGCTGCTGCCATTGGCACCATATATAGGGAAGTGCCCTAGGAACGTTGAGAGTAGTTTCCTACTAGGTACTTTGAGCTTAAGATATTTCATGGAGAGGTACACTTGCTCTTCTACTTTAAATGGGGCCTGGGGCCTACGTTTCCTATCTGCTTGAATTTTATAGGCCTCTGCCAATTTTTGCAAGGCCTCCTCCACACTCACTGCATGCTTGCCAGCCAGTCACTCAGGGCTATGTCTGCAGGAATCTCTTAAGACACTTGGGTATTGAAGGACAATGGCCAATACAACAGGGAATTTGCAACTTCCCTCTTCATGCTAGCGGCTCCTTCTTTCTTCGCTGTCCCTGCAGGACAGCTATGGTCCATAATGGACCCCCATACGATGGGATCTTCGGCACTCACCCCGGAGCTCTTGGGGTTCGCGTCCATCTCATTGCGATGCTGGTCATGCCTCCCTGTTGCTGGCTTTTCTTATGCAGGACACTGGAACGTAACACTTTCCCCCCTTCCCGTTACTTTGGCAACCGATAGCAAGCAAGCATCAAAGAGGCTGACAAAGAATTTCCTATCCTTTTTCAATTCAGCATGGTTTAGGACAGTGATGGCTAACCTTTTTCTCTTTGCATGCCAAAATTGTCTCTCCCAGCTCCAGAGGCACTCCGGAAGCCAGAAACGGGCTCATTTTCGGATTTCTCGTATTTCTGATAGGCCCATTTTTCACCCTCCCCAGGCTCTGGAGGCCCTCTGGAGGCCCTCTGGAGGCCCTCTGGAGGCCCTCTGGAGGCCCTCTGGAGGCCCTCTGGAGGCCCTCTGGAGGCCCTCTGGAGGCCAGAAACAGGCCCGTATTTGAACTTCCAGTACTTCAGGTAGGCCCATTTTTCACTCTCCCCAGGCTCCATAGGCTTTCCTCTAGCCTCTGGGAAGGTGAAAACAGCTTCCCCCAGGCCCTGGAGACCCTCCAGAGGCCAGAAATGGGCTCATTTCTGGACTTCCAGTAGGCCTATTTTTCGCCCTCCCAGAACCTCCATGCGGGGCCTGCACTTACCTGGCATCCAAAACGGGCTGCATGGAGACTCCTGGGAGGGGCGGGGTGGGGTGGGAGGAGCCAGCCAGTCCTTGCAACTACCAGTTCGGTAAACCAGATGTAAAATTAGCATTGAATTTGCCCGAACCAGTTCGAACCAGCGACCCCCCGCCTCTTGTTTTTGGGCCTAGTAGGCCTCCCTGCAGCCTACTAGGCCCAAAAACAGGTTGTTATATTTTCCTCATCAGCTGCCACAGGGTTGAACTGAAGATACCTTCAGTCTACAAAGGCCACATAAAGTTTGTCCCACAGATGTGTGTAATATCTTTCAGTTTGATGTTAAGAGGTAGTGATAGAGTTGAACAACTCTACAAAGCTGTCTTGCTCTATTGTATCATTGTTGTGAATCAGTCAATTAATTTACCGTAAAAATGTCTAATTCAGTAGGTGCAGGGGCAGTTAGACATTATACCATAACACAATCTTAAACCAGCATGCATTTAATATTTTATATGGGGTGAACAGAACATTCCTTTTCAAGACTTAGGAAACCACTTACCTGTAAGGGGAGCTCCATGAATTATAATAGCAATACCCCTACGATTTCTGGCAGCGCGTCCTTCTGGAGAGATATCGATGCCAAGATGGCGAGCAATGGCTTTAGAAACAGGATTGTTGTCTAGTTCTCCAACCGCTTCCTTATGCTTGTTGAGGCTTTGTTGACTCCCTACTGGGGGAAAAAATGGCATTTTGGTTAACCAAGTAGCAACACCCATGTCAAACATTCCTGAGTGGCTTCTGAGGATATTGGTTTGGCATGAACTGGGAGTTTCTATGGAAACTCCCTCCCTAAGAAGGCACTGAGGAGGCCAGTAAGATGAACCAGCAGCACCCACTCAAGAAGTAACTGCATCCCCAGCTGACTTGATCTGTCAACTTTCAGCTGCCCTTTTGACCAGGTACGGAAAATGGGGAATATCCATCATTTGAGTTTGAGATTAGGACAGGAGAGAATAGAAGAAAGAGAAGCCACATTTAACAGAATCTGCAATATTGTACCCAGTGCTGGTCCTACATTTACACAAATCTAAAAGGGGCCTCTAAGAATGTATTCTTATTATTTGCATAATATGTACAGATGCCGAATAAATGTTTCTTTTGCTTCATAACATTCATCCAGTACCTTGCATTTTCTTTCTCTGTGCTGTTCTGGTTGGCCCTTCTCTAAGTTCCTAACCACCACTAGACTAAAGAAGAAGAGGGACCTATTTTCAAACTGCTTCTTCTACAGCAGTGCTCCTCTAGCATCCATCTGTAGATTTTAGAACTATCTATTTAGTTCCCCAATTTTTCAACTTCCATCTTATGAATGGGGGAAGCTTGACAAACTGTTTGGGATGCATGGGGTTCTTTGGATGAAGCAAAGATTTAAAAGAATTCTAAACTGCATAGGAAATGGGAAATCCGACCCAAGTAAATTAAGATCTCCAACCATGATTAGACTAATTACATGAAGTAAACTGTCTGTGTCTTCCTGGAGCCTCTTTCTGTGATCCTTGAAAAATCGTGGGTGGCAGATATAACTCCAGAGGACTTGAGAAGGGTGCCTGTTATTCCTATCTCCAAAGGGGAAAAGAAACAGCCTGAGTAACTACAGGTCAGGCAGCTTAACTCTGAGAGTGAAAAAAAATTCTGGAATAGAGTAGAGAGCAATTGATTTGTGAACATTTAAAAAGGAATGCATTATTTGATGGGAACCTGCATACTTTATCAATAATTAATCATATCAGATAACAGATAACCTAATCTACATTTTTCATAGGTGTTCAGTTTAGTTGATCATAATAGTGTAATATAGCATGCCTTGATTGATTTTCCCACAAGATTCTAATAGAGAAGATGGCAAAATATGGACCGAACTATGTTATCATTAGATGGATACAGAGCTGGTTAAAAATTTATACTCAGCAAATATACATCCTAAACCTTTGTCACGTTGGAAGAAGTGTTGAGTGGAAAATAGCAGAGCCATGAGATGCTCAACATAAATATAAACGATTTACATGAGGATTATAGAATATAATTACCCAACTGGGGAAATAGCCATGAATATAGTGGACAATAGCAAGATTCAAGAGGACCAGAATAAGGAGGAATTACCACAATGAATTTCAAGAGGAAAAACACAAAGTGCCATATTTGGGTAAGAAAAATAAAATGGATGAATCTAGAATCAGAGGAATCATATTAGATATAGTTTTATATATAAGAAGAATCTGAGTATTTTGACTGAACATGATACAACAATGTAATGTAGTTGCATAAAAACAAACGCATTCTAAATGAACACAAAGTTAATAGTGTCCAAATCAGTAGGAGTCATAGTTCTGTGACTAGTCTGACATTTTTGAAAGAGCATTAATTGGACTTCTGGTGATGCTGTCAGGGTGGTGCAAAGGGAAAAGAATGAGCTCCGTTCTTTGACTCTGTTTATTTTGTGCTTGGGGACACTTCAAAGGTGTGTTGATCTTGGAAAGCCACACGAAACAGAGGGGAAGCCTGGGGGTCAGCGAGGTGGTGTGCAACCACCCGCTGGAATGAGGGAAACCCTCTTTAACTCGGCGCAAATGTGTCCTGTCATCTCATTTTGACATGGTGGACCCGAGGCCATGACAGTGCACAAAAGAATTGGAAGAGAAAATTTAATCAGCAGACTCTGCCCATTTCTACTGGTAAGAAACTCCCATATGTGTAGCAATTGGAACTGTCAAAGTGAGTAAAAGTAAAATATTTGGCAAAACACAAGAGAGCTCTGGCAGAAAACCAGCGGTGATTTAAAGAGATGAGCTGTGACTAATCGAAAGTAACTGCCGAGAGAGGAATTGAAAGAAAAAGAAAGAAAGATCAAAAGCAGACTGTAAAAAGGAGAGTGAGAATGGGTGAGTGTAAGATAATGGAGGAAGGAAAGGAGGAATGGAGGAAGAGAAAGAGAAGGGGCATGCATAAGAGCACAAAAGTGCCTACCGTTCCTGTCCTATTGTTCTCTTTATTATATCTAATTAATATAGCTATGCATATCCTTTACACACACAGCTCCGCTGTGTTAATGGCGGGCGATTTCAGTCCGCCCGTTCTTTGTGATTCTGTGAGAGCTGTTTAGACAGTGCTAATCTTCTGTCAACAGCTCGTAAATCTCTGCCCTCGGGCAAAGAGGGGGAGATGAGCATTTGAACTGAAGTTTGAGCCCCCAAGAAAAGCCCCAGAATGATTTCTGGTGGTTTGATGGGAACGCTCCTTCGATAGTTCAAAAAAAGCTCCAGAGTCCAGAACGCCTCTGCAAAAGCAGAGCAAAACGCAGCGTCCATCTCCGTGACTGAAGAGGATTACTGATAAATTGTCAACACGGAAAGAATCGAAAGCAGGAGGGCTGGCATTTGTTTGTAAGATGATTTTAACTCCCTGACAGAGAAGTTATTTGAAGAGTGGAGATGAAGAAAGATGGCGTTTGTGTTTTGAAAGTGAAAGCTAAGGAAATGCTGATTACAATTGCTGGTGTGGAACCTCTAAGAAGAAAATAACAAGATTTTTTTCTAAATGGAATTTTTTTTAAAAAATCTATTTCTTTTTATTATCTTTTTTACAGTGTTTAAGAAGAAAAATTTATTGGGTTTTTTTTCTTCTTCTTCTTCTTCTTCTTCTTCTTCTTCTTCTTCTTCTTGATATTACTTAGTTTAATAATGGCTTTTAAGCAAAGAGATTTAACCACTTCTAAATTATTGGAAATATCTTCACTTCAGGTACGGAAATTGAGAGAGGATATTAAAGAAAGTCTAAGGAATTTTTTTCAGGAGCTTATGGAGGCTCATCTTTCAGAAATAGATCAAAATTTAATGAAATGGAGAAAGAAATACTGGATTTTAAAGATTTGGTGGAAGAGCAGAGTAAGGAGATGAAAAAATTAAAGGAATCAATTACTCCATTATTGTTATCTAGTACACAGACAGAAGAAAGACTGAATGAATTTAACCAAATTAATTTAGATTTGCAAAGGAAAATAGATGAAGTTCAAATTAATTTGAATTTAGAAAATAAAATAGATGATATTCAGGTTAAGGCTGATAAGGCAGAGGAAGAAAGGGTTATATTACAATATAAATTAATGGAATATGCTATAAGGGTAAGGGTTTAAGAGAATCTAAAGAGGAAAATTTGAAAGAGATTTTTATTCAGGCCTTTGCCCAGATAGAGGGAATGGAACCAGAAGATTTTGAAGTTAATATTGAAAAATTTTATCGTGTTAATTCCTGGTGGGCAAGGCAGAAGTGTTTACCGAGAGATGTGGTTATTTATTTTACAAATAAGAGGATTAGGTATGGAATTTTGCAAGCATTTTATAAAAATAAATTTCAAATATTAGGACAAGATATAATAATGATGAAGGAAATTCCTCCTAAAATGTTAAGAAAGAGAAAAGAATTTGCCTTTCTGGTGGATGAGCTTAAGAAACATCAGATATATTTTAGATGGGAGGTTCCAGCAGGTTTAACACTGAATTATAAAGGAAGAAAGTATTTTCTCAATACAATTTGTAAAGCACGAGATTTTTATACTAATGTATTAAAGATTGGGAATTCTTTGTTAACAGATGTTAAGTTGAATGGTGAATAGATGGTTGAAAATGTGTAAGATAGAAGAAGGGGAGGGAGAATGTTTAATTTTATTATATATGATTATGGTTAATTTTTGTAAATGATTTATTGTGGATATAAATGTGTAATTTTAGGGGTACTATATGATATATTAAAGGTATAAAGGAATAGGAAGATGGAATATTGTTTAATTTTGGAGGATAGATAGTAAAATTTAGGAACTTGGATTAAATATTATATTTAAGAGATGGATGTAATGTTAATTAGAATGTAATTGTTATAATAGATATATTTTGGATGTTATAGGTGTAATTTTAACAATGTTATTTGACATAAGTAAGGTAAAGTGAAGATTTTAATTATTACAATTGACACTTTGGATATTTGTAATATTATTTGTTGTATATATAAATGTTAAAGATGTGAAAAGATGGACTATTGCTTACCCCTGAAGGTTGGACAGAAAAATTAAAGAAACTAAGTTGGAAATATGAACTATTTTTGAGAGACTGCTAAGGGAAGAAAGACATTTTAGAAGAAACCTTGGTGAATATTGGAAGATGGAACGTTGTTTTGATATTGATTGATGAAGGTTGGATATTGAAAACTACGTACTTTATTCAAGAATAAACACTAACTCAATTGGAAACTTTGAGAATTCTAGGAGTGGAATGGTCTGATATATAATGGAGTGGAAGAAAGTATCTTCTTTGTCTTTGGAAGGAGTGGAGGTTTTAAGGAACGACTATGGATTATGATTTGTGCTAGATTTTAATTTTGTTGTTAGTTTTATACCCTGTACTCGGTTCTCGGAAGTCCTGGGGGTGGGGGAGGAAGGGAAGGGAGGGAGGGTAGAAAATGGATTGATAGTTAATGTACAAAGATGATTGAAGATGTATAATTAATGTAAGATCGGACCTGCCTGGTTACTACTTTAGAATGAAGGGAAAGAAGGAGTAGAAGAGAGAAGGAGGAAAGAGAAGAGGAGGAGGAGGAAAGGAAGGAAGGAAGAGGGGAAGAGGGAGAAGAAAGGAGTAGGGAGGAAAGAGGAGAGGATGTAGATAAGAGAGGGGGAGGATGGTTATGGAAAGTAGAAGAAGGTAAAGAAGGAGAGTAAAAGGAAAAGGAAGGGGGTGGTGACCGGGCAAACCCGATTAATTGTATATGAGGGTACATTAAATATGTTATTGGATATGTTATTGGATAAGAATGTCAAAATAAAACTTTAAAAAAAAAAAAAAAAGAATTGGAAGAGAAAATTTAATCAGCAGACTCTGCCCATTTCTACTGGTAAGAAACTCCCATATGTGTAGCGATTGGAACTGTCAAAGTGAGTAAAAGTAAAATATTTGGCAAAACACAAGAGAGCTCTGGCAGAAAACCAGCGGTGATTTAAAGAGATGAGCTGTGACTAATCGAAAGTAACTGCCGAGAGAGGAATTGAAAGAAAAAGAAAGAAAGATCAAAAGCAGACTGTAAAAAGGAGAGTGAGAATGGGTGAGTGTAAGATAATGGAGGAAGGAAAGGAGGAATGGAGGAAGAGAAAGAGAAGGGGCATGCATAAGAGCACAAAAGTGCCTACCGTTCCTGTCCTATTGTTCTCTTTATTATATCTAATTAATATAGCTATGCATATCCTTTACACACACACATACACACACACACACACACACACACACACACACATATATATTTCATGATATGTTTTTTTTTTAAGTATGACAATGTTTATGTATACTGTTGTGACAAAATTAAATTAAAAAAAAAAAAGAGAAAAGATGAACCTATATTTTGAAAATTGATAAGAAAAAGGGTGGCTTGTGAAAGACAATCTAAGACAGAAGGAGAATGGGCGACCAGGGAAAATATGAGAGCTAAGCAGAGAAGTCTGGAGAGGAGCAGAGGATTATACGGAGTTGTGAATAAATAAACTGAGAATGGTGTTTGGCGGAGGAGAACGGGGATATATAACAAAAAAGTGAAAACGAGTGGTTGAAATGACCCGGACTTTAATAGCGGATATAAAGTTAAAGATGCTTGAAAGGGACAATGAGAAGACAGTGAGAGGGCAGCGAGGAGAGAAAAAGAGAGAGAAACTGTAAAGACTGAGAAATCCGGACATAACAGAGCATCAGGAAACTTGGAAAAACCAAAAAGTTAAAATAGAGGACTTGTTTCAAGAGGAATAGCAAATCGATTGTTATATTGTTACATTATAGTCTGTGATTAGCATTCTGGTAATATGATATTTCCTGAATAGAGACATCATGACATTGTTTTTGCAATCTTTGTAGTAAGGTCATATTTACAAATACATAGTGAGATACTGATATAGATAGTAATTTATGGTTAGTCAGATTGTGTTGAAGGTATTACATTCAATATAGAATTACTTATAATTAATACTTATTAGAAATTAGGGATATTTACTATAATTATCTTAGCTTAATTTAATTTAATCAACTAAATCAATTTAATTGGTAACTATAGCAGAACTATTTGGAGTGATTTATAACTATATCATATTGTATTGGACGCTCTTATAATTGATTTATAGATATAAACTTTCAGGTAATAATAATAATAATAATAATAATAATAATAATAATAATAATAATAATAATAATAATAATAATAATAATAATAATAATAATAATAATAATAATTTAATTTGTATACCGCCCTTCTCCTGAAGGACTCAGGGCGGTGAACAGGCAGATAAAATAAAAACGATACATTTCAATAAAAACAATATTTAAAAAACTTATTCCAATAGCCTAAATTTAAAATACAATACAAAATATAAAATAAACCCCAATAAAATCCATATTTAGGTAGGTAACTAGTGATAATAGGAACAGAAATCTAGAGCCTAGAATAAACAAAATGTGAAAGAAGTAAACATTACAATATTGATAGGTAAAGAGGAAAGATATTTGAAAATTTAAAAGTAACATATAGGGGGTCAAACTAAAATTAGACATAAGAAAAAAACATAAATATAGGAAAATTAATTTGAGGGATAAAAGAAAATATTAGTAGTGATAAAAACAGTGGATGGTAATCTGGGAAAAGATTTATAAAATTTTGGGAGAAGAAAGTAAAATGGCCTCTCTATCAACTCAGAGAACAATAGAAGGAATGCTGCCCACAGAAAAATCAAGCTCCAATTTGACTTCTCAATTGATGCAGTCTACTCTTGTAATGATACAGGAAACCATGATGAAACCAGGAGATGATGACAAAAAACCATGGAGAATTGAAATCTGACATACACAATTTAGACAATAAAGTGGATTCAATTCAAGAGGTGATACAAAGAAATGAACAAAAAATTAGATCTGTGGAAATAAAAACTGAACAAACTGAAAAAAAAAACAACCTAGAACAGATAGACCAAAAAATGATGGCGGCAAATAAAGATTTGGAAAGTTCATTAATACATCTTGAAATGGACCGAGCCTCCTTTTATCTGAGGTTCCAAAATGTGGCGGAAACAAAAGATGATCTAGAAAAGGTAATGGTGGGGCTGATTGCGGAAGCCCTGCAGAGAGATAAAAAAGAGATTATAATTGAAATGGATGAAGTGTATAGAGTCCAAACTAATTATGCAAAGCGCCACCATCCACCCAAGGAAGTACACATCAGGTTTGTACGTAAGAAAGTTCGAGACATTATCTATAGAATTACAAGAGACAAACCAATGATGTACCATGAAAAAGAGATCATAACATTGAAGCAAGTCCCAAGGCGGATTTGAGAACAAAGGAAGGATTATTGGTTTTTAGCATCTCTACTGAATAGAAGGAAAATATTATTTCAGTGGATCATTCCAGAGGGAATATTGATAACCTGGCAGGCCAAAAGAATTAAAATTGACAATTTAGATAAAGCCCAAGAACTAGTGGCGGGATTCAAGTAATTTAACAATGACTACTACTGCACTAATGATTTCTTCCAAAAACCAGTTTGCCAAACTGCTTGGAAAGTTAACAACCAGTTCTTCGGAAGTAGTGCGAACTGGCTGAATCCCACCACTGCTAAGAACTATATGACCAACTGATGGGGATGGAGGAAGATTCTAGTAGTAAAGAGAGATTGGAAACATCCAGTTTAGAAGAACAGAGACAAGAATCTGGGGATGAAGATGTGGAAGAAAGAAGCAAGATAAAGAAGGGGAACCAAGATGAAACCAGGAGATGATGACAAAAACCATGGAGAATTGAAATCTGACATACACAATTTAGACAATAAAGTGGATTCAATTCAAGAGGTGATACAAAGAAATGAACAAAAATTAGATCTGTGGAAATAAAAACTGAACAAACTGAAAAAAAAACAACCTAGAATGGATAGTCAAGACTAGAATGGATAGTCAAGACTAGAATGGATAGTCAAGATAAGAATGGATAGTCAAGATAAGAATGGATAGTCAAGACTAGAATGGATAGTCAAGACTAGAATGGATAGTCAAGACTAGAATGGATAGTCAAGATAAGAATGGATAGTCAAGACTAGAATGGATAGTCAAGACTAGAATGGATAGTCAAGACTAGAATGGATAGTCAAGACTAGAATGGATAGTCAAGACTAGAATGGATAGTCAAGATAAGAATGGATAGTCAAGATAAGAATGGATAGTCAAGACTAGAATGGATAGTCAAGACTAGAATGGATAGTCAAGACTAGAATGGATAGTCAAGATAAGAATGGATAGTCAAGATAAGAATGGATAGTCAAGACTAGAATGGATAGTCAAGACTAGAATGGATAGTCAAGACTAGAATGGATAGTCAAGACTAGAATGGATAGTCAAGATAAGAA